>NW_023046497.1:55973-232368 GCF_011762505.2 Arvicanthis niloticus | reverse complement strand
GGCATCCAAAGAGAGGAGAGGACCGAAGGGCATCCAGAGAGAGGAGAAAACAGAAGGGCATCCAGAGAGAGGAGCAAACAGAAGGGCATCCAGAGAGGGGAGAGGACAGAAGGGCACCTAGAGAGAGCAGAGAACACAAAGGCATCCAGAAATAGGAGAAGACAGAAGGGCATAGGTAGAGAGGAGAGAACAGAAGGGCATCTGGAGAAAGGAGCAGAAAGAAGTTTATCCAGAGAGAGGAGAAGACCGAAGGGCATTCAGAGAGAGGAGAAGACAGAAGGGCATCCAGAGAGAAGAGAGGACAGAATTGCATCCAGTGAGAGGAGAGAACTGAAGTGCATCTAGAGAGAGGAGAAGACAGAAGGGTATCCAGAGTGAGTTGAAAATTGTCAGGCATCCAGAGAGAGGAGAAGACAGAATGGTGTCGGGAGAGATGAGAGAACAGAAGGCCATAGGGAGAGATGAGAGGACAGAAGGCATCCATAGTGAGGAAAGCATAGAAGGGCATCCGGAGAGATGAAAGAACAGAAGGGCATATAGAGACAGGAGAAAACAGAAGAGCATCCAAAGAGGGGAGAGTACAGAAGTGCATTCAGAGAGAAAAGAGAACTGAAGGGCATCCAGTGAGATGATAGACTAGGAGAGATCCAAGAAGAGGCGAGAACAGAAGCCCATCCAGAGAGAGCAGAAGACTGAAGGACATCCTGAGAGAGAAGAGTACTGAAGGGCATCTGGAGAAAGGAGAAGAGAGAAGGGCATCCAGAGAGAGGAGAGAACAGAATTGCATCCAGTGAGAGGAGAGAACAGAAGTGTATCTAAAGAGAGGATAAGACAGAAGGGTATCCAGAGTGAGGAGAAAATTGTCAGGCATCCGGAAAGAGGAGAAGACAGAAGGGTATCGGGAGAGACGAGAGAACAGAAGGCCATAGGGAGAGAGGAGAACACAGAAGGGCATCCAGACAGAGGAGAGGACAGAATGGCATCCAGAGAGAGGAGTGCAAAGAAGAGCATCCGGAGAGACGAGAGAACAGAAGGGCATACTGAGAGAATAGAGGATAGATGTGCATATAGGGAGAGGAGAGAAGAGAAGGGCATCCAGAGAGAGGAGAAGACAAAAACGGAATCCATAGATTGGAGAGGAAAGAAGGGCATCCAGAGAGAGAAGCAATGAAAGGGCATCCAGAAAGAGGAGAAAAAAGAAGGGCATCCAGAGATAGGAGAGGACTGAACAGCATACGGAGAGGGGAGAGGACAGAAGGGCATCCAGGGAGAGAAGTGAACAGAAGGGTAACCAGAGATAGGAGAAGTCAGAAGGGCATCCGGAGAGAAGAGAGAACATAAGGGCATCCAGAAAGAGGAGAGGAAAGAACGGCATACCGAGAGAGGAGGGAACAGAAGGGCATCCAGAGAGAGGAGAAGACAGAAAGGCATCCAGAGAGAGGAGACTACAGAAGGGCATCCCGAGTGAGGAGAGAGCAGAAGGTAATCCAGAGAGAGGAAAAGACAGAAGGGCATCCGGAGAGAGGAGAGAAGAGCTGTGCATCCAGAGAGAGGAGAGAACAAAAGGGCATCCAGAGATGGGAGACAACAGAAGGGAATTCAGAGAGAGGAGAGAACAGAACGGCATCAAGAGAGAGGAGAGAGCATAAAGGCCTCCAAAAAGAGAAGACAGAAGGGCATCTGGAGAGAGGAGAGAACAGAAGGGCATCCAGAGAGAGGAGAGAGCAGAAGGGCATCCAGAGAGAGGAGTGGACAGAAGGGTAACTGGAAAGAGAAGAGAACAGAAGGGCATCCATAGAGAGGAGAGTACAGAAGGGCATACAGAGAGAGAAGAAGACACAAGGACATCCAGAGACAGGAGAGAACAGGATGGCATTTAGAAAGAGGAGAGAACGTAATGGTATCAAGAGAGAGGAGAGGACAAAAGGGCATCCAGAGAGAGTAGAGGACAAAAGAGCATTCAAATAGAGGAGAAGACAGAAGGGCATCCAGAGAGAGGAGTGAACAGAAGGGCATCCAGAGAGAGGAGAAGACAGAAGGGCACCCGGAGAGAGGAGAGAACAGAAGGACATCCAGAAAGAGGAGAGAATAGAAGGGTAACCATAGAGAGGAGAAGACAGAAGGGCATCCAGAGAGAGGAGAGAACAGCAGGGCATCCAGAAAGAGGAGAGAACAAAAGTGCATCTTGAGAGAGGAAAGGACAGAAGGGAATCCAGAGAGAGAGAAGAGAACAGAAGAGCATCAAGAGAGAGGAGAGAGCATAAGGCCCTCCAAAAAGAGGAGAAGACAAAAGGTCATCCTGAGAGAGGAGAGAACAGAACGGCATCCAGAGAGTCGAGAGAGCAGAAGAGCATCCAGAGAGAGGAAAAGACAAAAGGGCATCTGGAGAGAGGAGAGAATTGAATGGCATCTAGAGAAAGAAGAAGACAGAAGGGCATACGGAGAATGGAGAGAAAAGTATGGCTTTTCTTTTCTTATTTCTGGAAGCAGAAGGGCTTCCAGAAATAAGAGAGGACAGAAGGGAATCCAAAGAAAGAAGAGAACAGAAGGGCATTCAGAGAAAGGAGAAGAAAGAAGGGCATTCGGAGAGAAGATAGAACAGATGAGCATCCAGAGAGTGGAGAAGACAGAAGGGCATCAAGAAAAGAGGACAGAATGTCATACTGATAGAGGAGAGAACAGAAGGGCATCACAAGAGAGGAGAAACAGAGGGGCATTTATAAAAAGGAGAGGACAGAAGGGCATCCAGAGAGGGGAAAGAAAAAAAGGGCATATAGAGAGAAGAGAACAGTAGAGAATCCAGAAAGAGCAGAAGACAGAAGGGAATACTGGAGATGAGAGAATAGAAGGGCATCCAGCGGGAGAAGAATGCAGAAGGGCATCCAGAGAGAGGAGAGGACAGAAGGGTATCCAGAGAGAGTTGAGAAAAAAGGGCATCCAGAGAGAAGAGAGAACAGAAGAGAATCCAGAAAGAGGAGAGAAGAGAAGGGCATCCAGAGAGAGCAGAAGACTAGAGGACATTTAGAGAAAGAAAAGAATAGAAAGGCATATAGAGAGAGGAGAATACAGAAGGGTATCCAGGATGAGGAGAGAATTGAAGGGCTTCCAGAAAGAAGAGAAAACAGAAGAGCTTCCAGAGAGAGGAGAGAACAGAAGAGCATCCAGAAAGAGGGAAAGAGAGAAGGCCTCCAGATGGAGAAGTGGACAGATGGGCATCCAGAAAGAGGAGAGGACAGAAGGATATCCAGGGAGAAAAGGAACAGAAGGGCATCCATAGAGAGGAGAGGACAGAAGGGCATGTAGAGAAATAGAGAAAAGAAGGGCAACCAGAAAGAGGAGAAGGTATAAGGGCATCCAGAGATAGGTCGTACAGAAGTGCATCCACAGAAAAGAGAACAGAAGGCCATCCAGAGGGAGGAGAAGACAGAAGGGCATCCAGATAGAGGAGAGAATAGAAGAGCATCAGATGAGAGGAGAAAACAATAGGGAATAAAAAGAGACGAGAGGACAGAAGGGCATCCAGAGAAAGGAGAAGACAGAATGGCATCCAGAGAGAGGAGAGGACACAGAGGCATCAAGAGAGATGAGAGAACAGAAGATCATCCAGAGAGAGAAGAGAACAGATTGGCATCCAGAGAGAGAAGAGGACACAAGGGCATCCAGATAGAGGAGAGAAAGAAGGGCATACACAGAGAGGAGAGAACAGAAGGGTATCCAGAGAGAGGAGAGAAAAAAGGGCATCCAGAGAGAGGAGAGTAAAGAAGGTCATCAAAGAAAGGAGAAGACAGAAGGGCATCCAGAGTGAGGAGAGGACAGAAGGACATCCCAAAAGAAGAGTGAACAGAAGGGCATACAGAGAGATGAGTGTACAGGAGAGAATCCAGAAAGTGGTGAGAAGAAAAGCCTATGAAGAGAGAACAGAAGACTGAAGGAAATCCAGAGAGAGAAGAGGACCGTAGGGCATCCAGAGAGATGGGAAGACAGAAGGGCATCCAAAGAGAGGAGAGGACAGAATGGCATCCAGTGAGAGGAGATAACAGAAGGGCATCCAGAGAGAGGAAAGACAGAAGGATATCCAGAGTAAAGAGAAAATTTTCAGTCATCCAGAGAGAGTAGAAGACTGAAGGGCATCGAGAAAATCGAGAGAACAGAAGGGCATAGGGAGAGAGGAAAAGACAGAAGGGCATCCAGAGAGAGGAGAGCACAAAAGGGAATCCAGAGAGTCGAGACTACAGAAGAATATCCAGAAAGAATAGAAGATACAAGGGCATCTTGAAAGAGGAGAGAAGAGCAGCGCATCCACAGAGAGGAGAAGACAAACAGTGAATTCAGAGAGAAGAGAGAACAGTAGGGCATCCAGAGAGAGGTGAGGACAGAAGGGCATACAGAGAGAGGAGAGAACAGAAGGGCATCCATGGAGAGGAGAAGAGAGAAGGGTATCCAGAGTGAAGAGAAGCTGGAAGAGCATCCGGAGAGAGGAGAGATCAGAAGGTCATCCAGAGAGAGGAGAAGACAGAAGGACATCTAGAGAGATGAGAGGACAGAAGGGAATCCACACAGAGGAGAGAACAGAAGGGCATCTGGAGAGAGGAGAGGACAGAAGGGCTTCCAGAGAGAGAAGAAGACAGAAGGCCATCCAGAGAGATTAGTGGACAGAAGAGAATCTAGAGAGAGAAAAGTACAGAAGGGAAACCAGAGATATGAGAGGAAAGATGGAAATCCAGAGAGAGGAGAGGACAGTATGTCATGCAGAGAGAGGAGAGGACAGAAGGACATCCCAACAGAAGAGAGAACAGAAGGGCATCCAGAGAGATGAGAGTACAGGAGAGAATCCAGAAAGAGGAGCGAACAGAAGCCCATCCACAGGGAGTAGAAGACTGAAGGACATCCAGAGAGAGAAGAGGACCGAACGGCATCCACAGATTGGGAAGAACAGAAGAGAATTGAGAGAGAGGAGACAACATAAGGGCATCCAAAGAGAGGAGAGAACAGAAGGGCATCCAGAGAGAGGAGAGAACAGAAGGGCATCCGGAGAGAGGAGAGGACGAAAGAGCTTCCAGAGAGAGAAGAAGACATAAGGGCACCCAGAGATATTAGAGGATAGAAGAGAATCTAGAGAGAGGAGAGAACAGAAGGGAAACCAGAGATATGAGAGGACAGAAGGAAATACAGAGAGAGGTAAGGATAGTAGGTCATCCAGAGGGAGGAGAGAACAGAAGGGAATCCAGAGAGAGGAGAGTAAAGAAGGGCATCCAGAGAGAGGAGAATACAGAAGGGCATCCAGAGAGAGGATAAGACAGAAGGGCATCCTGAGAGAAGAAAGGACAGAAATGGCATCCAGAGAGAGAAGAGGACACAAGGGCATCTAGATAGAGGAGAGAACAGAAGAGCATACAGAGAGAGAAGAGAACAGAAGGGTATCCAGTGAGAGGAGAAGACAGAAGGATATCCAGAGTAAGGAGAACATTCTTGGGCATCCAGAGAGTGTAGAAAACTGAAGGGCATCGAGAGAATCGAGAGAACAAAAGTTCATAGGGAGAGAAGAGAAGACAGAAGGGCATCCAGAAAGAGGAGAGGACAGAAGGGCATCCAGAGAGAGGAGAGCACAAAAGGGAATCCAGAGAGATGAGAGAACAGAAGGATATCCAGCGAGAATAGAGGACACAAGGGCATCTTGAGAGAGGAAAGTAGAGCAGCGCATCCAGATAGAGGAGAAGATAAAAAGGGAATTTAGAGTGAGGAGAGAACAGTAGAACATCCAAAGAGAGGTGAGGACACAAGGGCATCCAAAGAGAGGAGAAGACAGAAGGACATCTGGAGAAAGGAGTGAGCAGAAGGGCATCCAGAGAGAGGAGAAGACAGAAGGGCATCCGGAGAGAGGAGAGAACAGAAGGGCATCCAGAAAGAGGAAAGAACAAAAGTGTAACCAGAGAGAGGAGTAGACACAAGTGAAACCACAGAGAGGAGAGAACACAAGGGCATTTGGAGAGAGGAAAAGACAGAAAGACATCCAGAGAGAGGAGAAGACAGAAGGGCATCCGGAGAGGGGAGAGGACAGAAGGGCATACAGGGAGACAAATGAACAGAAGGACAACCAGAGAGAGGAGAAGACAGAAGGGCATCTAGAGAGAGCAGAGAACACAAGGGCATCCAAAAAGAGGAGAGGACAGAAGGGCATTGGTAGAGAAGAGAGGAAAGTAGGCCATCAGGAGAAAGAAGACAGAATGGCATCTAGGGAGAAGAGAGTATTGAAGGTAATCGAGAGAGATGAGAGGACAGAAGGGCATCTGAAGAAATGAGAGAACAGAGGGCATCCAGAGATGATAGAGGACAGAAGGGCATCTAGACAGAGGAGAGAACAGAAGGGCATCCAGAGAGAGGAGAAGACAAAGAGGGAATCGAGAGAGAGGAGAGAACAGACAGGAATCCAGAGAGAGGAGAAGACAGAGGGGCATTCAGAGAGAGGAGAGGACATATGGGCATCCAGAGAGAGGAAAGAGCCAAAGAACATCCAAAAAGAGGAGAGGACAGAAAGGCATCCAGAGAGAGGATAGAACAGAAAACCATCCATAGTGAGGAGAAGGCAGAAGGGTATCAGGAGTGAGGAGAGAACAGAAGGGCATCCAGAAAGAGGAGAGAACAGAAGGGGCATCCCGAAAGAGGAGAGGACAGAAGGGCATCCAGAGAAAGGAGACAACAGAAGAACATCCAGAGAGAGGAGAATACAGAAAAGCATCCATAGAGAGGATAGAACATAAGAGTATTGGAAGAGAGGAGAAAAGAGAAGGGAATGCAAAGAGAGTAGAGGACAGAAGGGTATCCATAGATAAGAAAAGACAGTAGGGCATCCAGAGAGAGGAGAGGACACAAGGGCATCCAGAGAGATGAGAGACCAGAAGATGATCCAGAGAAAGAAGAGAACAGAAGGGCATCAAGTGAGATGAGAGGACAGAAGAAAATCTAGAGAGAGGAGAGAACAAAAGGGGATCCAGAGAAAGGAGAATACAGAAGGGCATCCAGAGAGAAGAGAGGACAGATGGGCATCCAGAGTGAGAAGAGGACACAAGGGCATCCAGAGGGAGGAGAGAACAGAAGAGCATACAGAGAGTTGAAAGGACAAAATGGTATCCAGAAACAGAGAGGACAAAAGGGCATCCAGAGAGAGGAGAGACATCCAGAAAGAGGAGAGAACAGCAGGCCATCCAGAGAGTGCAGAAGACTGAAGGAAATCCAGAGAGAGAAGAGGACCGAAGGGCATCTGAAGAGAGGAGAAGACAGAAGGGTATCCAGAGAGAGGAGAGGAGAGAATGGCATCCAATGACAGGAGAGAATAGAAGGGCATCTAGAGAGAGGAGAAGACAGAAGTGTATCCAGAGAGAAGAGAAATTGTTGGGCATCCAGAGAGAGGATAAGACAGAAGGGCATTGGGAGAGACGAGAGAACAGAAAAGCATAGGGAGAGAGAAGACAGAAGGGCATCCAGAGAGAGAAGATGACAGAAGGGCATCCAGAGAGAAGAGAGGATTGAAGACAATTGAGAGAGAGGAGAGAACAGAATGGCATCCTGAAACTGGAGAGAACAGAAGGGCATCCAGAAAGAGGAGAGGACAGAAGGGCATCCAGAGAAACGAGACAACAGAAGAATATCCAGAGAGAGGAGAATACAGAAGGGCATCCACAGAGAGGAAAGAACAGAAGAGTATCGGAAGAGAGGAGAAAACAGAAGGGCATCCAAAGAGAAGAGAGGACAGAAGGGCATCCATAGAGAAGAGAAGACAGAAGGGCATCCAGAGAGAGGAGAGGACACAAGGGCATCCAGAGAGAGAAGAGAACAGAAGGGCATCCAGAGAGAAGAGAGGATTGAAGACAATTGAGAGAGAGGAGAGAACAGAATGGCATCCTGAAACTGGAGAGAACAGAAGGGCATCCAGAAAGAGGAGAGGACAGAAGGGCATCCAGAGAAACGAGACAACAGAAGAATATCCAGAGAGAGGAGAATACAGAAGGGCATCCACAGAGAGGAAAGAACAGAAGAGTATCGGAAGAGAGGAGAAAACAGAAGGGAATCCAAAGAGAAGAGAGGACAGAAGGGCATCCAGAGAGAAGAGAAGACAGAAGGGCATCCAGAGAGAGGAGAGGACACAAGGGCATCCAGAGAGAGAAGAGAACAGAAGGGCATCCAGAGAGAGGAGGGGACACAAGGCATCAAGAGAGATGAGAGAACAGAAGATAATCCAGAGAGAGAAGAGAACAGAAGGGCATCAAGTGAGATGAGAGGACAGAAGTGAATCTAGAGAGAGGAGAGAACAGAAGGTGATCCAGAGAAAGAAGAAGACAGAAGGGCATCCAGAGAGAAGAGTGGACAGAAGGCCATACAGAGAGATAAATGGACACAAGGGTATTCAGAGGGAGGAGAGAACAGAAGGGCATAGGGAGAGAGGAGAAGACAGAAGGGCATCCAGAGAGAGGAGACTAGAGAAGGGCATCCAGAGTGTCGAGAGAACAGAAGGGCATAGGGAGAGAGGAGAAGACAGAAGGGCATCCAGAGAGAGGAGACGACAGAAGGACACCCATAAAGAGGAGAGGACAGAAGGGCATCCAGAGAGAGGAAAGTAAAAAAGGTATCCAGAGAGATCAGAGAACAGAAAGCCATCCAGACAGAGGAGAAGACAGAAGGGCTTCTAGAGAGAGGAGAGAACACAAGGACATCAGGAGAGATGAGAGAACAGAAGGGCATACAGAAAGAATAGAGGACAGAAGAACATCTTGAGAGAGGAGAGAAAGTAGGGGCATCGAGAGAGAGGAGAAGACAAAAAGGGACTCCAGATATAGGAGAGAAAAGAAGGGCATCCAGAGAGAGAAAAGGACAGAAGGTCATCCAGAGAGTTGAGAGGACAGAAGGGCACTTAGAGAGAGGAGAGGACAGAAGGGCATCCAGAGAGAGGAGAGGACAGAAGGGCATCCAGAGAGATGAGAGGACAGAAAAGCACCCAGAGAGAGGAGAGGACAGAAGGGCATCCAGAGAGAGGTGAGCACAGAAGGGCATACAGAGAAAAGAGAACAGAAGGGCATCCAAAGAGAGGAGAATCCCGAAGGGCATTCAGAGAGAGGAGTAGACATAAGGTCATCCAGAGAGAGCAGAGAAGAGAAAGGGAACCAGAGAGCTTAGAGGACAGAAGGGATCCAGAGAGAGGAGAGGAGAAAGGAACATCCAGAGAGAGGAGAATACAGAAGGGCATCCAGAGAGAGGAGAGATCAGGGCATCCAGAAAGCAGAGAGAGGAGTGGACAGAAGGGCATCCAGAGAGAGGAGAGGACAGATGTGCATCCAGAGAGCGGAGAAGACAGAAGGGCATCCAGAGAGAGGTGAGCCCAGAATGGCATCCAGAGAGAAGAAAACAGAAAGGCATCCAAAAAGAGGAGAAGACAGAAGGGCATCCAGAGAGAGGAGAATCCCGAAGGGCATTCAGAGAGAGGAGTAGACAGGAGGTCATCCAGAGAGAGCAGAGAACAGAAAGGCAACCAGAGAGATTAGAGTACAGAAGTGATCCAGAAAGAGGAGAGAACAGAAGAACATCCAGAGAGAGGAGAGGACAGAAGGGCATCCGAGAGAGGAGAGGACAGCAGAGCATCCAGAGAGAGGATAGGACAGAAGGGCATCCAGAGAGAGGAAAGAAGAGAAGGGCATCCAGGGAGAAAAGTGAACAGAAGGTCATCCAGAGAGAGGAGAAGACAGAATGACAGCTAGAGAGATCAGAGAATACAAGGGTATCCAGAAAGAGGAGAAGACAGAAGGGCATCAGTTGACAGGAGAGAACAGAATGGCACCCAGATAGAAGAGAGGACAGAATGGCATCTACAGAGAAGGTAGAACAGAAGAGTATCGAGTGAGGAGAGAACAAATGAGCATCCAAATTGAGGAGAGGACAGAAGGGCATCCAGAGAGAGGAGAGAACAGAAGGGTATCCGGAGAGAGGAGGGAACTGAAAGGAATCCAGAGAAATGAGAGGACAGAAGGGCATTCAGAGACATGAGAAGACAGAAGGACATCCAGAGATAGGAGAGGACAGAAGGTTATCCAGAGAGAGGAGAGCACAAAAGGGTATCCAAAGAGATGAGAGAATGGAAGGGCATAAATAGAGAATAGAGGACGGAAGGGCATCCAGAGAGAGGAGAGAAGAGAAGAGAAGAGAAGAGAAGAGAAGAGAAGAGAAGAGAAGAGAAGAGAAGAGAAGAGAAGAGAAGAGAAGGGCATTGAGAGAGAGGCGAAGACAAAAAGGGAATCCAGAGATAGGAGAGAAAAGAAGGGCATCCACAGAGAGAAGTGGACAGAAGGGCATCCGGAGAGGGGAGAGGACAGATGGGCATCCAGGGAGAGAAGTGAACAGAAGGGCAACCAGAAAGAGGAGAAGTCCGAAGGGCATCCAAAGAGAGGAGAGAACACAAGGGCATCCAGAAAAAAGAGAGAACGGTAAGGCATCCAGAGTGAAGAGTGTACAGAAGGGCATTCAAAGAGAGGAGAGAGCAGAAGGGCTTCCAGAGAGAGGAGAAGACCAAAAGGAATCCAAAGAGAGGAGAGAACAGAAGGGCATCCAGAGAGAGGAGAAGAAAGAAGGGCATCCGGAGAGAGGAGAGAACAGAAGCGCATCCAGAAAGAGGAGAGAACATAAGGGAATCCGGAGAACGAGAAGACAGAAATGTATCCAAAGAGAGGAGAGAACAGAAGGTCATGCGAAGAGAGGAAAAGTCAGAAGGGCATCCAGAGTGAGGAGAGGACAAAAGGGCATCTGGAAATAGAAGAGAATAGAAGGGCATCCAGGGAGAGGAGAGAAAAGAAGGGCATCCTGAGAGAGGAGAGGACAGAAGGGTATCCAGAGTGTGGAGAGAACAGAAGGGCATCCAGAGAAAGGAGAGAACAGAAGTGAATCCAGAGAGAGGGAAAGACAGAAAGGCATTCAGAGAGAGTAGAAAGCAGGAGGGCATCCAGAGAGAGGAGAAGACAAAAGCGCATACAGGGAGAGGAGAGGACAGATGGGCATCCATAGAGATGAGAGAGCAGAAGGGCATCCAGAAGGAGGAGAGGACAGAAGAGCATGCAGAGAGAGGAGAGAACAGAAGGGCATCCAGAAGGAGGAGAGGACAGAAGAGCATGCAGAGAGAGGAGAGAACAGAAGGGCATTCAGAAGGAGGAGGGGACAGAAGGACATTCAGAGAGAGGAGAAGACAGAAGGGAATCCAAAGAAAGGAGAGAACAGAAGAACATTCAGAGCGAGGAGAAGAAAGAAGGGCATGTGGAGAGAAAAGAGAACAGATGGGCATCCAGAGAGTGGAGAAGACAGAAGGGCATCAAGAAAAAGAGGACAGAATGTCATATTGATAGAGAAAAAAATAGAAGGGCATCCCACTAGAGGAGAAAACAGAAGGGCATCCATATAGCGGAGAGGACAGAAGGACTTCTGGAGAGAGGAAAGAACAGAAGGGCATATAGAGAGAAGATAACAGTAGAGAATCCAGAAAGAGCAGAAGACAGAAGGGCATACTGGAGATAAGAGAATAGAAGGGCATCCAGCAAGAGGAGAACGCAGAAGGGCATCCTGAAAGAGGACAGGACAGAAGGGCATCTTGAGAGAGTTGAGAACAGAAGGGCATTCAGAGAGAAGAGGGAACAGAATAGAATCTAGAAAGATGAGAGGACAGAAAGGCATCCAGAGAGAGAAGAAATTAGAAGGGTATCCAGGTTGAGGAGGGATTTGAATGGCAACCAGAGATAGGAGAAGACAGAAGGGCATCTCGAGAGAGGAGAGAACAGAAAGCCATCCAGAGTGAGAAAAAGGCAGAGGGGCATCTGGAGACAGGAGAGAACAGAAGGGCATCCAGAAAAAGGAGAGAACAGAAGAGAATCTAGAGAGAGGAGAGAGCAGAAGGGCATCCAGAGAGAGGAGAAGACAGAAGGACATCCAGAGAGAGGAGAGAATAGAAATGCATCCAGAGAGGAGAGAGCAGAAGGGCATCCAGAGAGAGGAGAAGACAGAAGGGCATTCGGAGAGAGGAGAAAACATAAGGGCATCCAGAAAGAGGAGAGAACAGAAGGGCATCCAGTGAGAGGAGAAGACAGAAGAGAATCCAGAGAAAGGAGAGAACAGAAGGGCATTCGGAGAGAGAAGAAGACAGAAGGGCATCCAGAGAGGAGAGGACAGAAGGGCATCTGGAGAGAGGAGAGAATAAAAGGGCATCCAGAGAGTGCAAAAGACAGAAGGGCATTCAGAGAGACAAGGGGACACAAGGGCATCCAGAAAGAGGTGAGAAAAAAAGAGCATACAAGAGAGGAAAGAACAGTAGGATATCCAGAGAGGGGAGAGGAAAAATGTGTATCCAGAGAGAGGAGAGTACAAAAGGGCATCCAGATGAAGGAGAAGACAGAAGGGCATCCAGAGAGAGGAGAGGACAGAAGGACCTCACGAAAGAAGAGAGAACGCAAGGGCATACAGAGAGATGAGAGAACAGGAGAGAATCCAGAAAAAGTAGAGTACAGAAGGACATCCAGAAGGAGGAGAAGACAGAAGGGTGTCCAGGTTGAGGAGAGAATTGAATGGCAACCCAAGATAGGAGAAGACAGAAGGGCATCCCGAGAGAGGAGAGAACAGAAAGCCATCCAGAGTGAGGAAAAGGCAGAAGGGCATCCAGAGAGAGGAGAGAATAGAAGGGCATCCAGAAAAAGAAGAGAACAGAAGAGCATCAAGAGAGAGGAGAGAACAGAATGACATTCAGAGAGAGGAGAGAGCAGAAGGGCATCCAGAGAGAGGAGAAGACAGAAGGGCATCCAGAGAGTGGAGAAGACAGAAGGGCATCCAGAGAGAGGAGCGAACAGAAGGGCATCTAGGAAGATGAGAGAACAAAAGAGAATCCATAAAAAGGAGAGAACAGAAGGCCATCCAGTGAGAGCAGAAGACTGAAGGACATCCAGAGAGAGAAGAGGGCTGAAGGGAATAAGGAGAGAGGAGAAGACAGAAGGGCATCCAGAGACAGGAGAGGACAGAAGGGCATCCAGAGAGAGCAGAGAACAGAAGGGAATCCAGAGAGATGAGAGAACAGAAGGACATCCAGAGAGAACAGAGGACAGAAGGACATCCTGAGAGAAGAGAGAATAGAATGGCATCCAGAGAGAGGAGAAGACAGAAGCGAATACAAAGAGAGTAGAGAATAGAACTGTATCCAGAGAGCAGAGAAGACAGAAGGACATCCAGAGAAAGGAGAAGACAGAAGGGCATCCAGAGAGAGGAGAGGACAGAAAGACATGCCGAGAAGAGAGAATAGAAGGGCATCCAGAGAGAGGAGAAGACAGAAGGGCATCCAGAGATAGGAGAAGACAATAGGGCATCCAGAGAGATAAGAGAACAAAAAAGGATTCATAGAGAGATTATGATAGATGGGCATTCAGAGACATGAGAGGACAGAAAGGAATATAGAGAGAGGAGAAAATAGAAGGGCATATAAAGAGAGGAGAAGACAGAAGGGCATCCAGAGTGAGGTGAGCACAGAAGGGCATCCAGACAGAAGAGAACAGAAGGGCATCCAGAGAGAGGAGAGTAAAGAAGGGCACACAGAGAGAGGAGAGAACACAAGGGCATCCAGAAAGATGAGAGAACAGAAAGGCAGCCAGAGAGAGGAGAGGACAGCAGGGCATCCACAAATTGGGAAGAACAGAAGAGCAGAGAGAGAGAAAAGACAACATAAGGGCATCCAAAGAGAGGAGAGGACAGAAGGGCATCTAGAGAGAGGAGAGAACAGAAGGGCAGCCAGAGAGAGGAGAGGACAGCAGGGCATCCACAAATTGGGAAGAACAGAAGAGCAGAGAGAGAGAAGAGACAACATAAGGGCATCCAAAGAGAGGAGAGGACAGAAGGGCATCTAGAGAGAGGAGAGAACAGAAGGGCATATTGAGAGAGGAGAGGACAGAAGGGCTTCCAGAGAGAGAGAAGAAGACAGAAGGGCATCCAGAGAGATTAGAGGACAGAAGAGAATCTAGAGAGAGAAGAGAACAGAAGGGAACCAGAGATATGAGAGGACAGAAGGAAATCCAGATAGAGTAGAGGAGAGTAGGGCATCCAGAGAGAGGAGAGAACGGAAGGGCATCCAGAGAGTGGAGAATAAAGAAGGGCATCCAGAGAGAGGAGAAAACAGAAGGGCATCCAGAGGAAATAGAGGATACAAGGGCATCTTGAGAGAGGAGAGAAGAACAGCGCATCCAGTGAGAGGATAAGACACAAAGGGAATTCAGAGAGAGGAGAGAAAAGTAGGGCATCCAGAGAGAGGTGAGGACAGAAGAGCATCCAGAGAGAGGGGAGAACAGAAGGACATCCATGGAGAGGAGAGGTCAGAAGGGCATGCACAGAGAGGAGAGAACAAACGGGCATCCAGAGAGCAGAGAATAATGAAGGGCAACCAAATAGAGTAGGGAATAGAACCATATCCAGAGAGCAGAGAAGAAAGAAGGGCATCCAGAGAAAGGAGAAGACAGAAGGGCATCCAGGGAGTGGAGAGGACAGAAGGACATCCCGACAGAAGAGAGAATAGAAGGGCATCCAGAGAGAGGAGAAGACAGAAGGGCTTCCAGCGAGAGGAAAGGACACAAGAACATCCAGAGAGATGAGAGAACAGAAGATCTTCCATATAGAGGAGAAAACAGAAGGGCATGCAGAGACATAAGCAAACAGAAGATCATCCAGGTATAGAAGAGAAGAGCATCCAGAGATATGCCACAACAGAAGAGAATCTAGAGAGAGGAGAGAACAGAAGGGCATCCAGAGAGAGGAGACGACAGAAAGGCATCCAGAGAGGAGAGAAGACAGAAGGGCATCCAGAGAGAGGAGAAGACAGAAGGGCATCCAGAGAGACAAGAGAACAGAAAAGCATCCATAAAGAGAATATAATAGGCAAGCATCCAAAGAGATGAGAAGACAGAAAGGAATAGAGAGAGAGGAGAAAATAGAAGGGCATGTAGAGAGAGGAGAAGACAGAAGGGCATCCAGAGAGAGGTGAGCACAGAAGGGCATCCAGAGAGAAGAGAACAGAAGGGCATCCAGAGAGACGAGAAGACAGAAGGGCATCCAGAGAGAGGAGAGGACAGAAAGGCATCCAAAAAGAGGACAGAACAGAAGGGCATCCAGAGATAGGAGAAGACAGAAGGGCATCCAGAGAGAGGAAAGAATAGAAATGCATCCAGAGAGGAGAGAGCAGAAGGGCATCCAGAGAGGAGAGAGCAGAAGGGCATCCAGAGAGAGGAGAAGACAGAAGGGCATTTTGAGAGAGGAGAAAACAGAAGTGCATCTAGAAAGTGGAGAGAACAGAGGGGCATCCAGAGAGAGGAGAATACAGAAGGGAATCCAGAGAGAGGGGAGAACAAAAGGGCATTTGGAGAGAGGAGAAGACAGAAGTCCATCCAGAGAGGAGAGGACAGAAGGGCATCTGGAGAGAGGAGAGAATAAAGGGCATTCAGAGAGTGGAGAACACAGAAGGGCATCCAGAGAGACAAGAGAGACACAAGGGCATCCAGAAAGAGGTTAGAACAGAAGAGCATGCAAGAGAGGAGAGAACAGTAGGATATCCAGAGAGAGAGGAGAGGATAAAAGGGCATCCAGAGATAGGAGAGTACAAAAGGGCATCCAGATGAAGGGCAAGACAGAAGGGCATCCAGAGAGAGGAGAGGACAGAAGGACCTCATGAAAGAAGTTAGAAAAGAAGGGCATACAGAGAGATTAGAGAACGGGAGAGAATCCACAAATAGTAGAGAACAGAAGGGTATCCAGGAAGAGAAGAATACAGAAGGGTATCCAGTTTGAGCAGAGAATTGAATGGCAACCTGAGATAGGAGAAGACAGAAGGGCATCCCGAGAGAGGAGAGAACAGAAAGCCATCCAGAGTGAAGAAAAGGCAGAAGGGCATCCGTAGTGAGGAGATAATAGAAGGGCATCCAGAAAAAAGAAGAGAACAGAAGAGCATCAAGAGAGAGGATTGAACAGAACGGCAATCAGAGAGAGGAGAGAGAAGAATGGCATCCAGAGAGTAGAGAAGACAGAAGTGCATCCAGAGAGAGGAGAGAACAGAACGGCATCCAGGAAGATGAGAGAACAAAAGAGAATCCATAAAAAGGAGAGAACAGGCCATACAGTGAGAGCAGAAGACTGAAGGACATCCAGAGAGAGAAGAGGACCGAAGGCCATCCGGAGAGAGGAGAAGACAGAAGGGCATCCTAGAGAGAGCAGAGGACAGAATGGCATCCAGGGAGAGGAGAGAACAGGAGGGCATAGGGATAGAGGAGAAGACAGAAGGGCATCCAGAGACAGGAGAGGACAGAAGGACATTCAGAGAGAGTAGAGCACAGAAGGGAATTCAGAGAGATGAGAGAACAGGACATCCAGAGAGAGGAGAGGACAGAAAGACATGCCGAGAAGAGATAATAGAAGGGCATCCAGAGAGAGGAGAAGACAGAAGGGCTTCCAGTGAGAGGAAATGACACAAGAACATCCAGAGAGATGAGAGCACTGAAGATCTTCCATATAGAGGAGAGAACAGAAGGGCATGAAGAGAGATAAGTAAACAGAAGATCATCCAGAGAGAGAAGAGAAGAGAAGGGCATCTAGTGATATGACACAATAGAAGAGAATCTAGAGAGAGGAGAGAACAGAAGGGCATCCAGAGAGAGGAGACAACAGAAGGGCATCCAGAAGGAAGAGAAGACAGAAGTGCATCCAGAGAGAGGAGAAGACAAAAGGGCATCCAGAGAGATAAGAGAACAGAAAAGCATCCATAGAGAGAATATATTAGACGGGCATTCAGAGAGATGAGAGGACAGAAAGGAATATATAGAGAGGAGAAAATAGAAGGGCATGTGTAGCCGCCCACGGCCACAAGTCAACTGGGTTCACCTGAAGGGGGGGCTGGGAATTGAAGGGGGAAGGAGGGCAAGAAGAGATGAGGTCAAGACAAAGTTCTCTGATCAAGGCCCCAAGCTTTAATGCTCAGCTCTCAATTTAAAGGGGAAGACCCAACCCACAACCCCTCCTGTTTTCAGATGGGTGGGATAATCCATAGTCCGTTCCAGGTCACAGCCGGAGATGTCTCAAGGCAAGCTCAGGGGCAGTTCTGCTTCTGTGTTCTGGGCAGCCAAGGTGGGTAACTCCACCTAGATCCTGTCACTTGACCTTGTTGTGGTAAACAAGGTCTCTCAGGCTTGCTCATGGTGGAGGGATGGGTACAGTTTCCCCCAATTTGGTTAACTTAAAAAAAAAGAGACAGGTGAAACAGGAATAGGGTCGTCATGATATCTGGCTACTTCCTGCTGACTTTGGGGGTGACGTGTCTTGGGGGAACCTAGAAGAATGGGAATGGGAGATGTTTGTCCAGTCTTAGCAGAGTTGGCTTTGTCCTGCTGTCCAGGGTTTATGGAGCCCATCTGATAAGTCAGGAGAAACAGGTCCAGTAGAAGCAGCTGTGTGGGGTACACGATTTCATCCCATCTGGGATACCAAGTAGCTGGGCTTGTTGGGAGGGATCTTGTGTGAAGGCAACCTATCTGCTTGAGACACAAGGTTCAAAAGTTAACAGCAACATGATTATCCAAGCCAAGTATAGCCCTCTGTTTCAGTGTTTTTCCATGGAGACCTGAGACTTTGTGTTAGCAGGCAAGTAAGCCAGGCCTATTGTTGATTTTAGGCTTATAACAGATTTTAGGCCTTCAGTGTTAAACAGGGCTGTCCCTGACGTCTCCTCTCTTCTCCAAGTATAGAAGGACCATGGTAATTCTAATCTTACCAAGGTGGGGATAGAGGCCTGACCTCCAGTAATTAAAGGGGACCTTGTAATAGCTCCAGTCCTCCTGTCGTTGTCCAGTAAGGCATAAGGGCCATACCCATTCAGATGTCTTTTTCCTGGAGAAGGGATACTTTTGACATCAACCCCTATGCAGTCAGGCTTGTCCCTCAGGGAACCCAGAAACATATTTTTAACTTTTATTTATATTCCCTTGCAGTGCTTAGCCTCACAGCCTTAGCAAGAATTCAGATTGCCAGACAGAGGGGGTTCTGGGTGGCCCCTCTCTGCTTGGTCTAGGGGCAGAAGCCCCCTCTTTTAGGTTGGGTGGAGATGAGACTTGGGAACACCCTGGATAAAGTAACAACCTTATCTAGAGTCTTGGGTCCTCCATGGCTAACACATGATAATGTGTCTGACTAAATTTTGTTAGCAGATTCTTTATCATCAGAATCATAACTATTAGGCTCAAGATCTGTGTCCACTTGACGGACCAATCTTTCAGGCAGCCATCGGGCTCCATTTTCTTTTTCTGAAAAAATACAGACTGATCCACGACCCCAAATTAAGACAGGGTCAGGACCATTCCAAGAATTAGTTAGGGGGTCTCTCCATTAGACCCTGGAAGTGACTGGATGCCAGTGGCAATCTGATGCAGACTGACCTTTAACATCAGTTAGCAGAAAATTTAAAACAAATAACACAAAAGCAAGATGTGCTTTTGGGGACCTTGGAGGGTATAATTCTCTCCCCCCCTTTTTGTTTAAAAAGCCAACCTTTTAGCGTTTTTGTAAAATCAGGGAAGCACCAATAGTTGCTTTTCCCACACTCAGAGAGTTATAAAGATATTAAAGTCTCATAACCTCTCTTTCACAATTTTTGTCTTTGAGGATAATAAGGAATCTTGGTAATAAAGTTGTCAACAAAGCCTCTCAAATGTTTGACTGTAGTCAAATAACTGCAATAGCCAGTTCCATTACCTATCTTAGTCTGGTATGGAACACCAAGCACAGGAAAATAATATAGGCAATAATTAATTACATTTTTAGTTGCTTCTCTTGTTAAAGTAATTGCAACTAGAAAGCCTAAAAACTATCAAGTGACATGTACATATTTTAATTTTTAAAATCAAAATGAGTAACATCTATTTGCCAAAATTGATTACATAAGTCCTCAAGGTTTAACACCAATATGAAAAAAAATTGAGAATACTGAAAACAAGTTTTTGCACTTTAACTTGCACACATTTTAGAAATGCCAAATTATTGTATCAAGCTATTACTATTTTGATGTTGTAAAGAATAAGATAGTTTTGCCAAATATTTGCGAGGCCTATAATCTGCCTAGTATACAAATCTGCTCTGGCATTGTCCTGGGGTTCAGTCAATCCAATGAGCTTTTAAATGTTTTATAAAGTTAAAAAACAGTACATGTTTTTAAAATTAAGCTGTATTTTTATAAATAACTATAAAATTTGAGAATTAGCAATATCTAAAAAAAGAACAATTTTAAGCAATTATAAATTATGAGATTTTCTAGTATTTTAAACAGTGGCTACAGCACATAATTTGTGCTCAAGTAGGGGAAACTCAAGAAAATAAACATGTGATCTAAACATGTGATCTAATTACATATACTGCCTTCTCAATAGATGACACATCTGTAAATACAGCAAATGTCTTTTCTATGAGCTGCATGCATAGTAAATTTCAGGAAATATAAAGGCATGCAGAGAAAAACTGTAACAACTTAACTTTTGAATAGGGATCACCAAATTTGCTTAAAATGTTTGCCATATAATAGACCAAATATCATTATTTTTCAATAACCAATTTAATTGTTATTTGGAATAAGGAATAAACATTTTATTGAAAATGTTTTTAGGATTCTATCTTGCAATGTTTTATTAACACAAACTTTACTTGTAGATGAAGAAGGATGAATCTACATTAATGGTTTCTTTTGCCAAAGGGCTGCTGTGGGCATATGAGTAATAATAACACAAACAGCCAACAATTTTTCATAGTCTATATGATTTGTCTGTTGATAACTAACAGCTTACTCTACTTTCTGCAAAGCTATTTTTCCTTTAGTCAATTGTCAAGTGGAATTAAGACTTGTATCTCCCTTGAGAATATCAAACATAGGTTCAAATCCTCTTATGGTAAGCTTAAGATGAGGTTTTAGCCAAATAATATCTCTTAACTTTTGAACATCAGTAAACACAAATCAAATTAAAAGCTAACCATTTCCTGTTTGCATGTACAAGCCAGAAGAGGACACTAGATTCCACAACAAATGGTTGTGAGCCACCACGTGATTGCTGGGAACCAAACTCTTATATTTTTGGTTGTGAGCCTAGCCTTTAACGGCTGAGCCATCTCTCCAGCCCTAACTATCTTTTATTAGAATTTTCTGTGCCACAATCTGTTTGAGATATATCTGAGGTCTCAAATATTGCAAAGATATTGCCTTTGAATCTTTTCTGGAGCAACTAGTACTCCAAAAATTTAAAGGTTGTTATATTAGAGCAAAGGCTTGCAGGAAAACTTCTTTAGAGAGCTCAGCTAATAAAATCATACAAGGAATAACATACACTAAACAATTCAAACTTAATTTCTTGTATTAAAGTAACAACAATATATATATATATATATATATATATATATATATATATATACATATATATATATGTATATATATATAGTAAGGCAATTAACCATTTTGAGGCAAACCTTTCCAATGAGAACCATGGATTCTCAATTAAGAGCAAATTTACTGAATGTAAACCTAATACCTTTACCAGAAATGTAAAGGAATGGTATAAAAACAAACTTCTAGATCTATAATAGTTATATAAGTATTTACTGTAATGGCAGCTGGAGTAGGCAAGTCAGGCTGTAATACCCCATTAGTTTTATAAATCTTAAGTTTGAACTTTGTTTTGGATTAATTCAATAACCAATCTTTTTTAGCTGAGTGAGAGTATCAGGTGAATGCCAAGCTGAAGGCAATCTTCTAATTGTTACAGAACTTAAGATTAGGTCTCTTGCTAGTAACAGAGTGAACCCAATATATTAGAGGAACCAAAGCCATCTTGTCCTTTTTCTTTCTTAACAATTTGGGAGGAAGCATATGCAAAGGAACAAAAACAAGTTGAACAATTCTTTTTCCAGCAGGTAGTTACAATGCCATGGGGGAATCAGCCATTATTTAAATTTCTCCAGCATAATCATTACAACTCTTGGCCCTGAACACTGTTGTAAACGTCTTTGGGCCTGAGGCTGACTCCTCCCCAAGGAACAAACTAGGCAATAAACAAATTCTAGAAAACACCCTTCAAGGGGAAGGTCAGGATGACAGAGGCAAAAAGAGTATTTGTCACACAAGCTTCTGCTGCACCCATTGTATATCAACTTAATTCAAATGTAAATGTTTTTAATCTTGGCCTATATCCTGAGGCCTGGCCCAGAGATTAACTTTCCTGCACCAAGGACAAATGTGTCATGTGACCAGATTATTTGCTTGTGCCTGTTTTTGAAACAATCATTTTAGAAATGACTTGAATCTCCACATTTAAAACATCTTTTATCTTTGTGGTTCTGTGCAAGCATTGCTTGTACAGTGGTCCCTTGTAAGGCAGCAGCCATGGACAGACCCTCATGGTAAGAGGGCCCAATTTTAGCCCAAAGATGAATGTATCCATGTAAGTCTGTCTTTGCCTTATGCAACAGGCTGCATTAGCATTCTCATAAGCCAAATGAGTAACAAAAGGAATTCCTGTTTGAGCAGCCTGTCCACGAATTTCTGGAATGGTTCCTCAGAACTCTGTTTAATACTGAATAAATTTCCACTAAGATCCCCTTTAGTAGGTAATTGATTTCAAGCACAGCAGGTAACCATTGCAATATATGTATACACTCCTGCAGGCAGTTTAACCTGATTAGCATTACCTTCATATTAACCTTCTCATAGAAGCATGTTAAGAACCCAATCTACATTGCCTACCTGGGCAATCATCATGGCGGTTTTCTTACTGGTATCAGGCCATTTTGAGCTCCAAAGCAAGTAATCTCCTCCTGACAAGGTAGCCTTACATATAGTTTTCCAATATTTGGGCATTAAATCTGCTTCTATCACAGTATCCAATAAAGCTTGTGTGAAGGGGTCAGTAGACCCATATTGTCCCACAATTGTTTTTTAACTCTTTTATTTAACTCTACCTGCTCTAGCCTTTCTTCTATAAACATAAGCGAGTCATAAAATCTCAAGCTCACGATTGAACTGCCTGTCAGCTGCAGCCAAAGGAATGTTGGCAGTTAACCACATTTTTAAGTTTCCTTTGCAATAGTAGCATAAAAACATAATTTTTTAAAACAAAATCAATTTTTAACAATGTAAGCAATCTATTTTCTCTAAAATCAACACCAAGTGGATTACTTTTACATTACAAAGTTTGGCTGCCAGTTCTTATATATGAATGCATGATAGTGCAGCCTTTAATATCTCACTAAATAGACATTCCTTTTATATCTTTTATACATCTGGTTTTTGAATGACTAACCCTGTGTTACCAGTTTTAAGCAAACTTTTTCTTACCAAAGTTGTAAATTTTTTCTATCATACCCAATAACTTTAGGTCAATGATTTATAACCAAGACATGAAGAACATATTTGTACCTTAAAACCAATTACAAACAAGAGTGAAGTAACAACACATCTTATATATTTAAACCAAACAAAATTTCTTGCTTTTTCTAGCCATAATTCCAAAATAAAAGCACCTTATCACTGAGATTTTTCCACGACAAACAACTCTTAACTTCCTTATTTAATCCAAGAAACCTGCCTGTCCCTTTAAAAGCAGCCTTTCCAGCTCAGCTCGACTTTTAGCTACAAGTGTTAAGCAAACTTATCAGCTGCTGCTTTACATATTAAAACTGCCTTTGAAAACCAAGTTAAACTAGACCAAGTGTTGAATCAAGCAATTTTAATGGTCTTTTAAACATTAAAGATAGAACATAAAGCATAGACAACCAATCATTCATACAATGAGACACGTGGACAGAAAACACAATGAGACACGTGGATGTTGGTGCACCAAGGACAAGACAATAGACAAAGAAAGCAGAACTAAGGATTTCTCTTAGTTTCTCTTATTCTAAGACTTCTCCTGAATTTTCTCTTGTTCCTAGGAGAGCTCTGAAACAGCATTTTCATTTTTTTTTTTTGCTGGCATAACCCAGAGAGAGAACAACTGCTTTTCAAAACGTTTTCTCTCTCTGATATTCAAGATCTAGCACTTTATCCTTTTCTTTAGGAGATGTAGCTGTGGCTGCTTTCTTAGTTTTCCAATTTCTTCTAACCCTGCTCCTCTGCTCTGAAGCAGCTCTTGAAGGCTGGGGGCAAATGCCCTTTTAGAATTCTTCTATCCCGAAATTTGCTGTCACCTCCTAGGCAAAGTTAGGCATCGGGTCAACACCTATTTGACCTAGACCATACCACCTAAAACACACTTCCTGCAAACATGGCCTTCCAAACTTAACTAGCACTAGCTTCAATACTGTTTGCTACTTCCCAAGTGCACGGGATACCTTCTTGTTCCCGTTTTCCATGGAGCCCCACCTAAGACAGTGTTCCTCAGCTGCTCCCCCCTTTTCAAGTCCCACGTTGCGCTCGCCAATTTTTAGCCATTCATGGCCACAAGTCAACTCGGTTCACCTGAAAGGGGGGCTGGGAATTGAAGGGGGAAGGAGGGCAAGAAGAGATGAGGTCAAGACAAAGTTCTCTGATCAAGGCCCCAAGTTTTATGTTCAGCCCTCAATTTAAAGGGGACGACCCAACCCACAACCCCTCCTGGTTTCAGATGGGTGGGATAATCCATAGTCCATTCAAGGTCACGGCCGGAGATGTCTCAAGGCAAGCCCAGGGGCAGATCTGCTTCAGTGTTGTGAGCAGCCAAGGTGGGTAACTCCACCTAGATCCTGTCACTTGACCTTGTTGTGGTAAACAAGGTCTCTCTGGCTTGCTCATGGTGGGGGGAAGGTACAGGCATGTAGTGAGAGGAGAACACAGAAGAACATCCAGAGAGAGGTGAGCACAGAAGGGCATTCAGAGAGAAGAGAACAGAAGGGCATCCAGAGAGGAGAGTAAAGAAGGGCATACAAAGAGGGAAGAGAACAGAAGGGCATCCTGAAAGAGGAGAGAACAGAAGGGCATCCAGAGAGAGGAGAGGACAGCAGGGAATCTACAGATTGGGAAGAACAGAAAGCAGAGAGAGAGAGAAGAGACAACATAAGAGCATCCTACAAGAGGAGAGGACAGAAGGGCATCCAGAGAGAGGAGAGAACAGAATGGCATCTGGGGAGAGGAGAGGACAGAAGGGCTTCCAGAGAGGGAAGAAGACAGAAGGGCATCCAGAGAGATTAGAGGACAGAAGAGAATCTAGAGAGAGAAGAGAACAGAAGGAAAACCAGAGATATGAGAGGACAGAAGGAAATCCAGAGAGAGGAGAGGACAGTAGGACATCCAGAGAGAGGAGAGAAAAGAAGGGCATCCAGAGAGAGGAGAAGACCGAAGGGCATCCAGAGAGAGGAGAATACAGAAGGGCATCCAGAGAGAGGAGAGGATAGAAGATCATCAGATGAGAGGAGAAAACAGAAGGGCATAAAAAGAGAGGAGAGGACAGAGGGGCATCCAGAGAAAGGAGAAGACAGAAGGGCATCCAGAGAGAGGAGAGGACACAAGGGCATCAAGAGAGATGAGAGAACAGAAGATCATCCAGACAGAGAAGAGAACAGAAGGGCATCCAGAGAGAGGAGAAGAACGAAGTGCATCCAGAGAGAGGAGAAGAAAGAAGGGCATCCTGAGAGAAGAGAGGACAGAAATGGTATCCAGAGAGAGAAGAGGACACAAGGGGATCCAGATAGAGGAGAGAACAGAAGGGCATACAGAGAGAGGAGAGAAGAGAAGGGCATCCAGAGAGATGAGAGTACAGGAGAGAATACAGAAAGTGGAGAGAACAGAAGCCCATTCAGAGAGAGCAGAATACTGAAGGACATCCAGAGAGAGAAGAGGACCGAAGGGCATCCGGAAAGAGGAGAAGACAGAAGGGCTTTCAGAGAGAGTAGAGGACACAATGGCATCCAGTGAGAGGAGATAACAGAAGGGCATCTAGAAATAGGAGAAGACAGAAGGATATCCAATGGGAGGAGAGACCAGAAGTGCATCCAGAGAGAGGAGAAGAGAGAATGGCATCCAGAGTGAAGAGAAGACAGAAGAGCATCTGTAGAGAGGAGAGATCAGAAGGTCATCCAGAGACAGGAGAGGACAGAAGGGAATCCAGACAGAGGATAGAACAGAAGAGCATAAAAAGAGAGGAGAGGACACAAGTGCATCCAGAGAGATGAAAGAACAGAAAGTCATGTAGAGAGAGGAAAGGACAGAAGGGCATCCACAGATTGGGAAGAACAGAAGAGCATCGAGAGAGCGGAAATATAATAAGGGCATCCAAAGAGAGTAGAGGACAGAAGGGCATCCAGAAAGAGGAGAGTACAGAAGGTCATCTGGAGAGAGGAGAGGACACAAGGGCTTCCAGAAAGAGAAGAAGACAGAAGGGCATCCAGAGAGATTAGAGGACAGAAGAGAATCTAGAGAGAGAAGAGAACAGAAGGGAAACCAGAGATATGAGAGGACAGAAGGAAATCCAGAGAGAAAAGAGGACAGTAAAGCATCCAGAGAGAGGAAAGGACAGAAGTGCATACGGAGAGTGAAGAGAACAGAAGGGCATCCAGAGAGAAAAGACAGAAGGGCATCCAGAGAGAGGAGAGTAAAAAAGGTCATCCAGAGAGAGGAGAATACAGAAGGGCATCCAGAGAGAGGAGAGCATAGAAGAGCATCGGACGAGAGGAGAAAACAGAAGGACATCAGAAGAGAGGAGAAGACAGAAGAGCATGCATAGAGAAGAGAAGATAGAAGAGCATCCAGAGAGAAGATAGGACACAAGGGCATCCAGAGAGATGAAAGAACAGAAGATCATCCATAGCGAGAAGAGAATAGAATGGCATCCAGAGAGAGGGGAAGAAGAAGGGCATCTCGTGAGAAGACAGGAAGAAATGGGATCCAGAGAGAGAAGAGGACACAAGGGCATTCAGATAGAGGAGAGAACAGAAGGGCATAAAGAGAGAAGAGAGGACAGAAGGGTATCCAGAGAGAGGAGAAGTAAGAAGGGAATCCAAAGAGAGGAGAGAACAGAAGGGCATCCAAAGAAGGGGGAAGACAGAAGGGGATCCAGAGAGAGGAGACGACAGAAAGACATTCCAACAGAAGAGAGAACAGAAGGGCATCCAGAGAGATGAGAGTACAGGAGAGAATTCAGAAAGAGAAGAGAACAGAAGCCCATCCAGCGAGAGCAGAAGACTGAAGGACATCCAGAGAGAAATGAGGACTGAAGGGCATCTGGAGAGAGAAGAAGACAGAAGGGCATCCAGAGAGAAGAGAGGACAGAATGGCACCCAGTGAGAGGACAGAACAGAAGGGCTTCAAGAGAGAGAAGAAGACAGAATGATATCCAGAGTGAGGAGAAAATTGTCAGGCATTCAGAGAGAGGAGAAGACTGAAGGGCATTCAGAGAGAGGACAGAGCATTAAGGCATCCAGAGAGAGGAGAAGACAGAAGGGAATCCAAAGAGAGAAGAGAATACAAGAGCATCCATAAAGAGGAGAATACAGAAGGACATCCATAGAGATGAGAGAATAGAAGATAATCTAGAGAGAAAAGAGAACAGAAGGGCAACCAGAGATATGAGATGACAGAAAAAAATCCAGAGAGAGGAGCGGAAAGAAGGGAATCCAGAGAATGGAGAGTACAGAAGGGCATCCAGAGAGAGGTGAGGACAGAATGGCATCCAGAGAGAGGAGAAGACAGACGGTCATCCAGAGAGAGGAGAGGACAGAAGGGCATCCAGAGAAAGGAGACAACAGTAGGAAATCCAGAGAGCGGAGATGACAGAAAGGCATCCAGAAAGAGGAGAGACCAGAAGGCCATCCAGATAGAGGAGAATACATAAGGGCACCCAAAGAGAGGAAAGAATAGAAGAGCATGGGATGAGAGGAGAAAACAGAAGGGCATCCGGAAAGTGGAGAAGAGAGAAGAGGACAGAAGGACATCCATAGAGAAGAGAAGACAGAAGGGCATCCAGAGAGAGGAGAGGACACAAGGGCATCCAAAGAAAGGAGACAACCGAAGGATATCCAGAGAGAGGAGAAAACAGAAGGGCATCCAGATAGAGGAGAAACCAGAAGGGCATCCAGAGGGATGAGAATACAGAAGGGCATCCAGAGAGAGGATAGGACAGAAAGGCATCCGGAGAGGAGAACATAAAGGCATCCAGAGAGAGGAGAAGACAGAAGGGCATCCAGAGAGAGTAGAGTATAGAAAAGCATACAGAGAGAGGAGAGAACAGACGGGTATCCAGAAAGAGGGAGAACAGAAGGGCATCCAGAGGGAGGAGAGGACAGAAGGGCATCCACAGAGAAGGGAGAACAGAAGCTCATCAGAGAGTGGAGAAAACAGAAGGGCATCCAGAGTGAGGAGAGAACAGAAGTGAATCCAGAGAGAGGAGAAGATAGAAGTGCATTCAGAGAGAGGAGAGAGCATTAGGGCATCCAGGGAGAGGAGAGGACAGAAGAACATCCAGAGAAAGGAGAAAACAGAAGGACATCCAGAGAAAGGAGAAGACAGAAGGGCATCCAGATAGAGGAGAAAACAGAAGTGCACCCAGACAGATGAGAATACAGAAGTGAATCCAGAGAGAGGATAGGACAGAAAGGTATCCGGAGAGGAGAACAGAAGGGCATCCCGAGAGAGGAGAAGACAGAAGGGTATCCAGAGAGAGGAGAGGACAGCAGGGCATCCAGAGAGCGGAAAAACAGTAGGGCATCCAGAGAGAGAAGGGAACAGAAGGGCATCCAGAGGGATGAGAGGACAGAAGAGAATCTAGAGAAAGGAGAGAACAGAAGGGCATCCATCGAGATGAGAAGACAGAAGGGCATCCAGAAGGAGGAGAGGACAGAAGGGCATCAGGAAAGAGAAGAGAACAGAAGGCCATACAGAGAGGGGAGAATACAGAATGGCATCCAGAGATATGAGAGGACAGAAAGACATGTAGAGAGAGGAGAAAACATAAAAGTATCCATAGATAGGTAAAAACAGAAGGGCATCCAGAGAGAGGAGAAGACAGAAGGGCATCCAGAGAGAGTAGAAAACAGAAGGGCATCCAGAGAGATGACTTGACAGAAGAGCATACAGAGAGTGGAGAGTTCAGAAGGTCATGCAGAGAAAGGGGAAGACAGAAGGGCATCCAGAGAGAGGAAAGTACAGAAGGGCATCCAGATAGAGGAAAGAACAGAAGGGAATCCAGAGAGAGGAGAGAACAGAAGGGCTTCCAGAGAGAGGAGAGAACAGAAGGGCATGTAGAGAGAGAAGAAGACAGAAGTGCATCCATAGATAGATGAAAACGGAAGGGCATCCAGAGAGAGGAGAAGAAAGATGGGCATCCGGTTAGAGGAGAGAACCGAAGGGCATCCAGAGACAGGAGACGACAGAAGGGCATCCAGACAGAAGAGAAGACAGAAGGGCATCCAGATAGAGGAGAAGACAAAAAGGCATCCAGAGAAATAAGAGAACAGAGAAGCATCCATAGAGAGAATATAATAGAAGGGCATCCACAGAGATCAGAGGACAGAAAGGAATATAGAGAGAGGAGAAAATAGAAGGGCATGTAGAGAGAGGAGAAGACAGAAATGCATCCAGAAAGAGTAGAGGAAAAAGGTAATCCAGAGAGAAGAGGACAGAAGGACATCCAGGGAGAGGAGGGGTCAGAAGTACATCAAGAGAGAGGAAAGTACTGAAGGGCATCCTGAGAGAGGAGAAGACAGAAGAGCATCCAGAGAGAGGAGGGGACACAAGGGCATCCAGAGAGATGAGAGAACAGAAGAGCATCCAGAGAGAGGAGAGGACACAAGGGCATCCAGAGAGATGAGAGAACAGAAGATCTTCCAGAGAGAGGAGTAAACAGAAGGGCATCCACAGAAATGAGCGATCAAAAGGTCATCCAGAGAGAGAAGGGAATAGAAGGGCATCCAGAGAAATGAGAGAACAGAAGATCTTCCAGAGAGAGGAGTAAACAGAAGGCCATCCACAGAAATGAGCGATCACAAGGTCATCCAGAGAGAGAAGGTAACAGAAGGGCATCCTGAGGGATGAGAGAAAAGAAGAGAATCTAGAGAGATGAGAGAACAGAAGAGCATCCATAGAGAGAAGAGAACAGAGTGGCATCCATAGAGATGAGAGGAATGAATGGAATCTAGAGAGCTGAGAGAACAGAAGGGCAAGTAGAGAGAGGAGAAGACAGAAGGGCATCCATAGAGATTTAAAAACAGAGGGGCATCCAGATAGAGAAGAAGAGAGAAGGGTATCCAGAGAGATGAGATAACAGAAGAGCATCCGGAGAGAGGAGAGTTCAGAAGGGCATCAAGAGAGAGTGGAAGACAGAAGGGCATCCAGAAAGAGGAAAGGACAGAAGGGCATCCAGAGGGAGAAAAGAACAAAAGAGCATCCAGAGAGAGGAGAAGGCAGAAGGGCATCCGGATAGAGGAGGGAACAGAAGGTCATCAGGAGAGATGAAAAGACAGAAGGGCATACAGAGAGAGGAGAGGACAGAAGGATATCTGGAGAGAGGATAGAACAGAAGGGCATCTGGAGAGAGGGAGGACAGAAGGGCATCCTGCGACTGGAGAGAACAGAAAATCACCCAAAAGGAGGAGAGAAGAGAAGCGCATCAAGAGATAGGAGCAGGAAGATGGTCATCATGATAGAGGAGAGAACAGAAGGGCATCCACAGAGAGGAGAAGACAGAAGGGCATCGAGAGAAAGGAGAGGACATGAGGGCATCCAAACAGAAAAGAGAACAGAAGAGCATCCAGAAAGAGGAGCAGAAAGAAGGTCATGCAGTCAGAGGAGAGAACAGAAGGGCATCCAAAGAGAGGAGAAGACAGAAGGGCATCGAGTGAAAGGAGAGGACAGAACAGTATACAGAGAGAGGAGAAGACAGAAAAACATCCAGAAGAGGATAGAACACAAGGGCATCTAGAGAGTGGAGGAAACAGAGGATAATCCAGAGAGAGGAGATAATAGAAGGGCATCCAAAGTGTGGAGGGTAAAAATGGGAATACAGAGAGAGGAGAGAACAGAAGGGTATCCAGAAAGAGGAGAGGACAGAAGGGCATCCAGAGAGAGGGGAGAACAGAAGAGCATCAAGAGAGAGGAGAGACCAGAAGGGCATCCAGAGAGAGGAGAGAACAGAAGGACATCCAGAGAGATGAGAGTACAGGAGAGCCTCGATAGAGAGAAGAGAACAGAAAGCCAACCGGATAGATAGAGGACAGAATGGAATCCAGAGAAGGTAGAGGAGAGAAGGGCCTCCAAGAGAGGAGAAGACAGAAGGGCATCCAGAGAGAGGAGAGGACAGAAGGGCATCCAGGTAGAAGAAAATACAGAAGGGCATCAAGAGAGAGCATAAGAAAGAAAGGCATCCGGAGAGAGGAGAGAACAGAAGTGCATCCAGAGACAGGAGAAGACAGAAGGCATCAAGTGAGAGAGGAAATTACAGAAGGGCATCCAGAGAGAAGACAAAAGAAGGGCATCCAGAGAGATGAGAGAACAGAAGAGCATCCAGAGAGAGGAGAGACACAGGGCATCCAGAGAGAGGAGAGAACAGAAGGTCTTCCAGAGATAGGAGAGAACAGAAGGGCATCCACAGAGATGAGCGAACAGAAGATCATCCATAGAGAGAAGGGAACAGAAGGACATCTAGAGAGATGAGAAGACAGAAGAGAATCTAGAGAGAGGAGAGAACTGAAGGGCATCCAGAGAGATGAGAAGGCAGAAGGGCATCCAGAGAGAGGAGAGGACAGAAGGGCATCCGGAAAGAGGAGAGAACAGAAGGTAATCCAGAAGGAGGAGACAAAAGAACGTCATCCAGAGTGACATAAAGACAGAAGGGCATCCAGAGAGAAGAGAGGACAGAAGGGCATCCAAAGAGAAGAGAACAGAGGGGCATCCAGAGAGAAGAGAAGAAAAAGGGCATCCAGAGAGTTGAGCGGACAGAAAGGCATGTAGAGAGAGGACAAGACAGAAAGGCATCCATAGATAGGTGAAAACAAAAGGGCATCCAGAGAGAGGAGAAGAGAGAAGGGCATCCAGAGAGATGACTGGATAGAAGAGCATCTCATGAGTGGAGAGATCAGAAGGGCATCCAGAGAGAGGGTAAGACAGAAGGGCATCTGAAGAGTGGAGAAGACAGAAGGGCATACAGGGAGAGGAGAGGAAAGAAGGGAATCCGGAGACAGGAGAGAACTGAAGGGCATCCAGAGAGAAAAGAAGACAGAAGGGCATCCAGAGAGAGAAGAGGAAAGAATGGAATCCATGGAGAGAAAAGGACAGAAGGGCATCCAGAGAAAGGTGAGGACAGAAGGTCATTCAGAGAGAGGAGAGAAAAGAAGGGCATCCAGAGTAAGGAGAAGACCAAAGCGCATCCAGAGAGTAGAGAGGATAGAAGGGCCTACATAGAGAGGTGAGAAGAGAAGGGCTTCCATAGAGTGCAGAAAACAGAAGGGCATCAAGAGAGAGGAGAGGACAGATGTGCATCTGGATAGGATATAGAACAGAAGGGCATCCAGAGAGAGGAGAGAACAGAAGAGCATCCAGAGAGAGGAGAAGACAGAAGGGCATTCAGAGATAGGAGAGTACAGAAGGTCATCCAGAGAGCAGAGAAGACAGAAGGGCATCCAGAGAGAGGAGAAGACAGAAGGGCAATCAGAGTGATGAGAGTACAGAAGAGCTTCCATAGAGAGAAGAAAACAGAAAGGCAACCAGAAAGATTAGAGGACAGAAGGGAATCCAGAGAGAGAAGAGGACAGAAGGGCATGCAGAGAGAGGAGAAAACAGAAAGGCATCCGGAAAGAGGAGGAACAGAAGGTAATCCAGAAAGAGGAGACAACAGAAGATCATCCAGATTGACGAAAATACAGAAGGGCAGCCAGAGTGAGGATAGGACAGAAGGGCATCCAAAGAGAAGACAAAAGAAGGGCATCCAGAGTGAAGAGAAGACAGAAGGGGATCCAGATTGAAGAGAAGACAGAAGGGCATCCAGAGAGTGGAGAAGACAGAAGGGCTTCCAGAAAGAGGAGAGAACAGAAGGGCATCCAGAGAGATGAGAGTACAGGGGAGCCTCCATAGAGAGAAGAGAACAGAAAGACAAAGAGAGATATTAGAGGACAGAAGGGAATCCAGAGAGAAAAGTGGACAGAAGGGCATCCAAGAGAGGAGAGAACAGAAGGGCATCCAGAGAGAGCAGAGGACAGAAGAGCATCCAGAGAGGGGAGAAGACCCAAGGGCATCCAGAGAAAGGAGAGAACATAAGTGCATTCAGAGAGAGGAGAAGACAGAAGGCAACCAGAGAGAGGAGATTACAGAAGGGCATCCAGAGAGAGGAGAGAAATGAAGGGCATCCAGAAAGAGGAGAGAACAGAAGGGCATTCAGAGAGAGGAGAAGACAGAAGAGAATCCAGAGAGAGAAGAGAACAGAAGAGCATCCAGAGAGAGGAGAGGACACAAGAGCATCCAGAGAGATGAGAGAACAGAAGATCTTCCAGAGATAGGGGAGAACAGAAGGGCATCCACAAAGATGAGGGAACAGAAGATCATCCATAGAGAGAACGGAAAAGAAGAGCATCCAGAGGGATTAGAGGACAGAATAGAATCTAGAGAGAGGAGACAACAGAAGGGCATCCAGAGAGATGATGAGACAGAAGGGCATCCAGAGAGAAGAGAGGACAGAAGATCATCCAGAGAGCAGAGAAGACAGAAGGGCTTCCAGAGAGTGTAGAGAATAGAACAGTATCCAGAGAGCAGAGAAGACAGAAGGGCATCCAGAGAAAGAAGATGACAGAAGGGCCTCCAGTGAGAGGAGAGAACAGAAAGGACTCAAGAGAGAGGAGAAGACAGAAGGGCATCCAGAGAGAGGAGAGGACAGAATGGTATCTCGAGAGATTAGAGAACAGAAAGGCATGTAGAGAGAGGAGAGGACAGAAGGGCATCCACAGATTGGGAAGAACAGAAGAGCATGAAGAGAGAGGAGACAACATAAGGGAATCCAAAGAGAGGAGAGAAGAAAAGATCATCCAGAAAGAGGAGAGAACAGAAGGGCATCCAGAGAGATGAGAGAACAGAAGATAATCTAGAGAGAAAAGAGAACAGAAGGGCAACCAGAGATATGAGAGGACAGAAAAAAATCCAGAGAGAGGAGAGTACAGAAGGGCATCCAGAGAAAGGAGACAATAGAAGGACATCCATAGAACGGAGATGACAGAAGGGCATCCAGAGAGATGAGAGAACAGAAGAGCATCCAGAGAGAGGAGAGACCGAGGGCATCCTGAGAGATGAGATAACAGAAGGTCTTCCAGAGATAGGAGAGAACAGAAGGACATCCACAGAGATGAGTGAACAGAAGGTCATCCAGACAGAAAAGGGAACAGGAGGACATCCAGAGGGATGAGAGGACAGAAGAGAATCTAAGGAGAGGAGAGAACTGAAGGGTATCCAGAGAGATGAGAAGACAGAAGGGCATCCAGAAGGAGGAGAGGACAGAAGGGCATTCAGGGAGAGGAAAGAACAGAAGGGCATGCAGAGAGAGGAGAAAACAGAAGGGCATTTGAAAGAGGAGAGAACAGAAGGTAATCCAGAAAGAGGAGACAAAAGAAGGTCATCCAGAATGACAAAAAGACAGAAGGGCATCCAGAGAGAGGAGAGGACTGAATGGCATCCAAAGAGAAGAGAACAGAAGGGCATCCAGAGAGAATAGAAGACAGAAGGACATCCAGAGAGTTGAGAGGACAGAAAAGAATGTAGAGAGAGGACAAGACAGAAGGGCATCCATAGATAGGTGAAAACAAAAGGGCATTCAGAGAGTGGAGAAGACAGAAAGGCATCCAGATACATGACTGGACAGAAGAGCATCCGGTGAGTGGAAAGATTAGAAGGGCATCCAGAGAAAGGGGAAGACAGAAGGGCATCTGAAGAGAGGAGAAGACATAAAGGGATCCAGAGAGGAGAGAACAGATGGTCATCCATAGAAACGACATGACAGAAGGGCATCCAGAGAGAGGAGAGAACAGAAGGGCATGTATAGAGAGAAGAAGAAAGAAGGCCATCCAAGATAGATGAAAAAAGAAGGGCATCCAGAGAGAGGAGAAGACAGATGGGCATCCGGTTAGAAGAGAGAACCAAAGGGCATCCAGAGAGAGGAGACAACAAAAGGTCATTTAGAGGGAGCAGAAAATAGAAGGGCATACAGGGAGAGAAGAGAACAGAAGAGCATCCAGAGAGATGAGAGAACAGAAGGCCATGCACAGAGAGGAGAAGACTGAAGGGCATCCAAAGAGCGGAGAGATCAGAAGGGCATCCAGAGAGAGGAGAAGAAAGAAGGGCATCCGGAGAGAGGAGAAAACAGAAGGGAATCCAGAGAGATGAGAGTACAGGAGAGCTTCTATAGTGAGAAGAAAAGAAGGGCAATGAGAGAGAGGAGAGGACAGAAGGGAATCCAGAGAGATGAGAGGAATGAAGGGAATCTAGAGAGCTGAGAGAACAGAAGGGCATGTAGAGAGAGGAGAAGACAGAAGGGCATCCATAGAGAGGTAAAAACAGAAGGGCATCCAGAGAGAGGAGAGGAAAATAGGGCATCCAGAGAGAGGAGAGAACAGAAGGGCATCCAAAGAAAGGAGAAGACAGAAGGGCATCCAGAGAGTGGAGAAGACAGAAGGAAATCCCAAAAGAAGAGAGAACAAAAGGGCATCTAGAGAGATGAGAGAACAGGAGAGAATCCAGAAAGAGGAACGAACAGAAGCCCATCCAGAGAGAGCAGAAGCCTGAAGGACATCTACAGCGAGAAGAGTACTGAAGGGCATCCGGAGAGAGGAGAAGACAGAAGGGCATCCAGATAGATGAGAGGACAGAAAGACATGAAAAGAGAGGAGAAGACATAAAAGCATCCATTGATAGGTGAAAACAGAAGGGCATCCAGAGAGGAGAAGACAAAAGGTCATCCAGAGAGAGGAGAGAACAGAAGGGAATCCAGAGCGATGATAGGTCAGGAGAGCCTCCATAGAGAGAAGAGAACAGAATGGCATCCAGAAAGATAAGAGGACAGAAGGGAATCCAGAGAGAGAAGAGGACAGAAGGGCATCTTAGAGAGGAGAGGACAGAAGGGAATCCAGAAAGAGGAGAGGAAAGAAAGGCATCCAGATAGGGGAGAAGACAGAAGGGCATCCAGAGAGGAGAAAACAAAAGGTCATCCAGAGAGAGGAGAGAACAGAAGGGCATCCAGAGCGATGAGAGGTCAGGAGAGCCTCCATAGAGAGAAGAGAACAGAAAGGTATCCAGAAAGATAAGAGGACAGAAGGGAATCCAGAGAGAGAAGAGGACAGAAGGTCATCCTAGAGAGGAGAGGACAGAATGGCATCCAGAGAGCGGAGAAGACAGAAGGGCATCCAGAGAGAGGAGAAGACAGAAGGGCATCCAGAGAGAGGAGAGAACATAAGGGCATCCAGAGAAATGAGAGTACAGGAGAGCCTCCGTAGAGAGAAGAGTACAGAAAGGCAAAGAGAGATATTAGAGGACAGAAGGGAATCCAGAGAGGAAAAAGGACAGATGGGCTTCCAAGAGAGGAGAGAACAGAAGGGAATCCAGAGAGAGGAGAGGAAAGAAAGGCATCCAGATAGGGGAGAAAACAGAAGGGCATCAAGATAGAGGAGAAGACAGAAGGCATCTAGAGAAAGGAGATTATAGCAGGGAATCCAGAGAGAAGAGAAAAGAAGGGCATCCAAAGAGAGGAGAAGACAGAAGGGCATCCAGAGGGAGGAGAGGACAGAAAGGCATCTGGATAGAGGAGAGAACAGAAGGGCATCCAGAGAGAGGAGAGACAACAGGGCATCCAGAGACAAGAGATTAAAGAAGGGCATCCAAAGAGAGGAGATTACAGGAGGGCATCCAGAAGAGGAGAGAACAGAAAGGCATGTAGAGAGAGGAGAAGATGGAAGGGCATCCAGAGAGATGCGAGAACAGACGAGCATCTAGAGAGAGGAGAGGACACAAGGGCATCAAGAGATATTAGAGAACAGAAGATCTTCCAGGGAGAGGAGAGAACCGAATGGCATCCACAGAGATGAGCGAACAGAAGATCATCAAGAGAGAGAAGGGAACAGAAGGCCATCCAGAGGGATGAGAGTACAGTATAAAATCTAGAGAGAGAATAGAACAGAAGGGCATCCAGAGAGATGATGAGACAGAAGGTCATCCAGAGAGAGAGGAGACAACAGAAGGTCATCCATAGTGACGAAAAGACAGAAGGGCATCCAGAGAGAGAAGAGGACAGAAGGGCCTACATGAAGAGGAGAAGTCAGAAGGGCATCCAGAGAGATGTGAGAACAGAAAGTCATTTAGAGGAAGGAGAAGACAGAAGGGCATCCATAGATAGGTGAAAACAGAAGGGCATCCAGAGAAAAAAGAAGAGAAAAGGAAATCCAGAGAGATGATTGTACGGAAGGGCATCCGGAGAGTGGAGAGATCAAAAGGACATCCAGAAAGAGGGAAAGACAGAAGGGCATCCAGAGAGGAGAGAGGACAGAAGGGCATCGAGAGAGGAAAGAACAGAAGGGCATTCAGAGACAGGAGAAGACAGAAGGCATCTGGATAGAGAAGAGAACAGAAGGTCATCCAGAGAGAGGAGACAACAATCAATAGAGACAAAAAGACAGAAGGGCATCCAGAGAAAGGAGAGAACCGAAAGGCTTCCAGAGAGATGAGAGGACAGAAGTGAATCTAGAGAGAGGAGAGAACAAAAAGGCATGTACAGAGATGAGAACACAGAAGGGCATCCATATAGAGGGGAAAACAGAACATGCAGAGAGAGAAGACAGAAGGGCATCTGGAGTGAGGAGAGAACAGAATGAAATCCAGAGAGAGTAGAGGACAAGAGAGCATCCAGAGAAAGGAGAAGACAGAAGAGTATCCAGGGAGAGGAGGGGACACAAGGGCATCCAGAGAGATGAGAGAACAGAAGAGCATCCAGAGAGAGGAGAGGACACAAGGGCATCCAGAGAGAGGAGTAAACAAAAGGGCATCCACAAGATTGAGCGATCAGAATATCATCCAGAGAGAGAAGGGAACTGAAGGGTATCCTGAGGGATGAGAGGACAGAAGAAAATCTAGAGAGATCAGAGAACAGAAGAGCATCCAGATAGATGAGAATACAGAAGGTTATCCAGAGAGAGGAGAGAACAGAAGGGCATGCAGAGAGAGGAGAAAACAGAATGGCATCCGGAAAGAGGAGAGAACAGAAGGTGATCCACAAAGAGGAGACAAAAGAATGTCATCCAGAGTGACAAAAAGACAGAAGGGCATCCAGAGAGAGAAGAGGACAGAACGGCATCCAAAGAGAAGAGAACTGAAGGTCATCCAGAGGGAAGAGAAGACAAAAGGGCTTCCAGAGAGTTGAGAGGACAGAAAGGCATGTAGAGAGAGGACAAGACAGAAGGGCATCTATAGATAGGTATAAACAAAAGACATTCAGAGAGAGGAGAATACAGGAGGGCATCTAGAGAGATGACTGGACAGAAGCCCATCCGGTGAGTGGAGAGATCTGAAGGGCATCCATAGAGAGGGGAATAAAGAAGGGCATCTGAAGAGAGGAGAAGACAGGTCTTCCAGAGAGGACAGAACAGAAGGGCTTCCAGAGAGAGGAGAGAACAGAAGGGCATGTAGAGAGAGAAGAAGACAGAGGGCATCCAAGATAAGTGAAAAAAGAAGGGCATCCAGAGAGAGGAGAAGACAAAAGGTCATTTAGAGTGAGGAGAAGACACAATGGCATACAGGGAGAGGAGAGGACAGAAGAGCATACAGAGAGAGGAGAGAAGTGAAGGATATCCAGAGAGAAGAGAAGACAGAAGGGCATCCAGAGAGAGAAGAGGAAAGAAGGGAAACCAGGGAAACAAAAGGACAGAAGGGCATCCAGAGAGAGAAGAGGAAAGAAGGGAATCCAGGGTGAGAAAAGGACAAAAGGGCATCCAGGGAAAGGAGTGGACAGAAGGCCATTCAGCGAGAGGAGAGAACAGAAGAGCATCCAGAGAGAGGAGAAGACAGAAGGGCATCCAGAGAGAGGAGAAGACAGAACGGCATCCAGAGCGATGAGAGTACAGGAGAGCTTCCATAGAGAGAAGAAAACAGAAAGGCAACCAGAAAGATTAGAGGACAGAAGGGAATCCAGAGAGAGAAGAAGACAGAAGGGCATGCAGAGATAGGAGAAATCAGAAGGGAATCCGGAAAGAGGAGGAACAGAAGGTAATCCAGAAAGAGGAGACAACAGAAGGTCATCCAGATTGACGAAAAGACAGAAGGGCATCCAGAGAGAGGAGAGGACAGAAGGGCATCCAAAAAGAAGAGAAGACAGAAGGGCATCCAATGAGAGGAGAAGACAGAAGGGCATCTGGAGAGAGGAGAAGACAGAAGGGCATCCAGAAAGAGGAGAGGACAGAATGGCATCCAGTGAGAAGAGATAACAGAAGGGCCTTTAGAGAAAGGAGAATATAGAAGGATATCCAGAGTAAGGAGAAAATTGTCGGGCATCCAGAGAGAGTAAAAGGCTGAAGGGCATCGAGAGAGTCGAGAGAACAGAAGGGCATAGGGAGAGAGGAAAAGACAGAAGGGCAACTAGAGAGAGGAGAGGACAGAAGGGCATCCAGAGATAGGAGAGCACAAAAAGGAATCCAGAGAGGCAAGAGAACAAAAGGATATCCAGAGAGAATAGAGGACACAAGGGCATCCTGAGAGAGGTGAGAAGAGCAGCGCATACACAGAGAGGAGAAGACAAAAAAGAATCCAGAGAGAGGAGAGAACAGTAGGTCATCCAGAGGGAGGAGAGGACAAAGGGCATCCAGAGAGAGGAGAGAACAAAAGAGCATCCAGAGAGAGGAGAGAACAGAAGGACATACATGGAGAGGAGAGGTAAAAAGGGCATGCACAGAGAGGAGAGAACAGATGGGCATCCAGGGAGCAGAGAAGACACAAAGGCATCCAGAGAGAAAAGAAGACATAAGGGAATCCATAGAGACGTGAAAAGAGAAGTGCATCCAGAGAGAGAGGAGAAGAGAGAAGGGCATCCAGAGTGAAGAGAAGACAGAAGAGCATCCGGAGAGAGGAGAGATCAGAAAGTCATCCAGAGATAGGAGAAGACAGAAGGACATCCAGAGAGAAGAGTTGACAGAAGGGAATCCAGACATAGGAGAGAACAGAAGGGCATAAAAAGAGAGGAGAGGACACAAGTGCATCCAGAGAGAGGAGAGAACAGAAAGGCATGTAGAGAGAGGAGAGGACAGAAGGGGATCCACAGATTGAAAAGAACAGAAGAGCATCTAGAGAGAGGGGACAACATAAGGGCATCCAAAGAGAGGAGAGGACAGATGGGCATCCAGGGAGCAGAGAAGACAGAAGGGCATCCAGAGAAAGGATAAGACAGAAGGGCATCCAGTGAGAGGAGAGAACAGAAGGGCATCCAGAGAGAGGAGAAGACATAAGGGCATCCATAAAGAGGTGAAAACAGAAGTGCATCCAGAGAGAGAGGAGAGAACAGAAGTGCATCCAGAGAGAGGAGAGGACAGAAGTGCATCCAGAGAGAGTAGAGAACAGAAGGGAATCTGGAGAGAGGAGAGGACAGAAGGGCTTCCAGAGAGAGAAGAAGACAGAAGGGCATCCAGTGAGATTAGAGGACAGAAGAGAATCTAGAGAGAGAAGAGAACAGAAGGGAAACCAGAGATATGAGAGGACAGAAAGAAATCCAGAGAGAGAAGAGGACAGTAGGGCATCTAGAGAGAGGAAAGGACAGAAGGGCCTCTGGAGAGAGGAGAGAACAAAAGGGCATCCAGAGAGAGACGACAGAAAGGATTTCAGAGAGAGGAGAGTAAAGAAGGTCATCCAGAGAGAGGAGAAAAGAGAAGGGCATCCAGAGAGAGGAGAGAATAGAAGAGCATCGAATGAGAGGAGAAAACAGAAGGACATCAAATGAGAGGAGAGGACAGAATAGCATCCATAGAGAAAAGAAGACAGAATTTCATCCAGAGAGAAGATAGGACACAATGGCATCCAGAGAGATGAGAGAACAGAAGATCATCCAGAGAGAGAAAAGAACAGAAGGGCATCCAGAGAGAGGAGAAGACAGAATGGCATCCAGAGAGAAGAGAGGACAGAAATGGCATCCAGAGAGCGAAGAGGACAAAAGGGCATCCAGATAGAGGAGAGAACAGAAGGGCATACAGAGAGAGGAGAGAACAGAAGGTTATCCAGTGAGAGCAGAGGAAAAAAAAGCATCCAGAGAGAGGAGAGAACAGAAGGGCATATAAAGAAAGGAGAAGACAAAAGGGCATCCAGAGAGAGGAGAGGACAGAAGAACATCCCAAAAGAAGAGAGAACAGAAGGGCATCCAGAGAGATGAGAGTACAGGAGAGAATCCAGAATGAGGAGAGAACAGAAGCCCATCCAGAGTGAGCAGAAAACTGAAAAACCTCCAGAGAGAGAAGAGGACCGAAGGGCATCCAGAGAGAGGAGAAGACAGAAGGGCATCCAGAGAGAGGAGAGGACAGAATGGCATCCAGTGAGAGGAGATAACAGAAAGTCATCTAGAGAGAGGAGAAGACAGAAGGATATCCAGCGTAAGGAGAAAATTTTCTGGCATCCATAGAGAGGAGACGGCTGAAGGGCATCGAGAGAATCGAGAGAACAGACGGCCATAGGGAGAGAGGAGAAGACAGAAGGGCAACTAGAGAGAGAAGAGGACAGAAGGGCCTCCAGAGAGAGGAGAGCACAAAAGGGAATCCAGAGAGACGAGAGAACAGAAGGATATCCAGAGAGAATAGAGGACACAAGGGCATCTTGAGAGAGGTGAGAAGAGCAGCGCATTCGGAGAGAGGAGAAGACAAAAAAAGAATCCAGAGAGAGGAGAGGACAGTAGGGCATCCAGAGAGAGGAGAGGACAGAAGAGCATCCAGAGAGAGGAGAGAACAAAAGGGCATCCATGGAGAGGAGGGGTCAGAAGGGCATGCATAGAGAGGAGAGAACAGACAGGCATCCAGAGAGTAGCGAAGACAGAAGGGCATCCAGAGAGAGTAGAGAATAGAACGGTATCCAGAAAGCAGAGAAAAAAGAATGGCATCCAGAAAAAGGAGAAGACAGAGGGCATCCAGTGAGAGGAGGTAACAGAAGGGCATCCAGAGAGAGGAGAAGACAGAAGAGCATCCATAGAGAGGTGAAAACAGAAGTGGATCCAGAGAGAGAGGAGAAGACAGAAGGGATGTTTCTGTTTTGAACTATGGAAAAGCACACCCCTGTGGTGGACATTGGTGAGGGTGCAACTGTTGTGGACAGTGTAAAAACATCTCTGTGGTGGACAGTCCAGTGGACGTCTTGTGGTTGACAGGAAAAAGATATCCCTGTGGTGAAGGTTGCTGAGCACAACTCTATGTTGGACATTGGTTAGAACATCCCTGTGGTGAACATTGGAGGTCTCTGTGGTTGACATTGGAAGGAAATATATGTTGTGGACTGTGGGAAGGATGTCCCTGTTGTGGACATTGGGAAAAACATCCTTGTGGTGAACAGTAGGAAGGATGTCCCTCTCGTGGTCATTAGGGAGGAACTCCATGTGGTGGACAGTGGGAAGGATTTTCCCCTCTGGTGGACAGTGGAGAGGATGTACCTGTGGTGGACAGTGGAAAGGACATTCTATGGTGGACAGTGGGAAGACTGTCCCTTTGGTGGAGAGCAGGGAGGTGCTCTCTGTGGTGTACAGTGGGAAGGACATCCCTGTGGTGGACAGTAAAAGGATGTCTCTTTTGTGCACATTGGGGAAGATGTCCCTCTAGTGAACAATGGGAAGGAGATACCCATGGTGGAGAGTGGTGAGGACGACCCTGTCATGGACAGCAGTAAGGATGCCCCTGTAGTGGACAGCAGGGAGAACCTCACTTTTGTGGAGAGTAGGAATGACGTCCCTGTTGTAAACAATGCAAAATATGTCCCTGTGGTGCACAATGGTGAGGACATCCCTCTTGTGCACAGGAGGATGTCCTTGTGGTGGACAGAGGGGGAGGACCACACTCTGGTGGACTGTGGGGTAGGACATCCCTGTGGTGGACAGTGGGAAGGATGTCCATGTGCTGGACAGTGGGGAAGATGTTTGTGTTGTGGATAGTAGGAAGGATGTCCCTTTGGTGGACAGTGGGAAGAAGGTCCCTGTGGTGGACGGTGGGGAGTAACTCCTTGTGGTGGAGAGTTGGGAGGATATCCCTGTGGTGGACCATGTGTAGGACATTTCTGTGGTGAACATTGGGATGAACATCCTTTTGGAGGAAGGTGGGGAGTATATCCCTGTTGTGTACAGTGGGATGGATGTTTCTGTAGTGGATAATGGGGAACATATTTGTGTGGTGGACAGTTAGGAAGATGTCCCTGTGGTTAACTGTTGGAAGGAAGTTCTTTTTTTGGACAACTAGAGGATGTCCATGTGGTGTACAATGGGAAGGACATCCCTGTTGTAGACAGAGGGGAGGACATCCCTGTGGTAGACAGTGGTTAGGATATCCCTGTTGTGCACAGGTGGATGTCCCTGTGGTGCACAGTGGGGAGGATGTCCCTGTTGTTTACAGTGGGAAGGACTTCGCTGTGTTTGATAGTTGAGAGAACAACCGTGTTGTGGACAGTTGGGAGGATGTCCCTGTGTTGGAGAGTTGAGAGGATTTCCCTGTGGTGGACAGTGTGGATGACAGCGTTGTGGACAGTAAGGACAATGCTCCTGTGGTGCACAAGAGAATGTCTCTTTGGTGGACAGTGAAAAGGATGTCCTTGTAATGGGGAGTGCAGAAGACATCTCTGGGTTGGACAGTTGTAAGGACATCCCTGTTGTGCACAGGAGGATGTCCCTGTGGTGTACAGTGGGAAGGACATCCCTGTGTACATTGGGAAGGACATCCCTGTGGTGGACAGTGAAGAGGTCTTCCCTTCAGTGGAAAGTTGAAATGACATCCTTGTGGTCGACAGTGTGAAGGACATCCCTTTGGAGGACAGTGGAGAGGACATCATTGTGGTGGACAGACAGAAGGATGTCCCTGTGGTGGACAGATGGGAGGACCTGCTTGTGGTGGACAGTGGGTAGGATGTCCCTGTGGTTTACAGTGCAGAGGATATTCGTGTGGTGGATGGCGGTGAGGACTTCCCTGTAGTGCATGTTGTTGAGGACAACCATGTTGTGGACAGTTTTAAGGATGTCCTTGTAGGACACAGGAGGATATCCCTGTGGTGGACAGTGGGAAGGGCATCTGTTTGGTGGACCATGGAAAAAACGTCCCTGTGGTTGACAGTTGGGAGGACCTAATTGTGGTGGACAGTGGGGAGGACACATCATTTTTGGACAGTGGGAAGGATGTCCCTGTGGTGGATTGTGGAAAGGACATCACTTTGATGGACAGTAGAGAGGACCTCCCTGTGGTGGACATTAGGAAGGAGGTCCATGTTGTGGACAGTGGGAAGAATATTTCTGTGGTGGACCGTTGAAATGACATCTCTGTGGTGGACCATGGAGAGGACCTCTTTGTTGTAGACAGTGGGTAGTACATCCCTGTGGTAGACAGTGTGTAGTATGGTCCTGTGATGGATACTGGGGAGTACGTCCCTGTTGTCGATATTGGGAAGGACCTCCTTGTGGTGAACAGTGGAGAGAACATCCCTGTTGTGGACAGTGGGGAGGACATCCCTGTGGTGGACAGGGGGAAGGACATCCCTCTGGTGGACAGTGAAGAGGACTTTCCTGTGTTGGACATTTGGGATGACATCCCTGTGGTGAATAGTGGGAAAGACGTTCCTTTGGTGGATAGTGGGGAGGATGTCCCTGTCGTAGAGTTTGCAGAGGATAACTCTGTGTGGAGGGTGTTGCTGATATCCCTGGTGTGCAAAGGAGGATATCCCTGTCATGCACAGTGGTGAGTATATCCCTGTTGTGCACAGGAAAATGTCCCTGTTGTGCAAAGTGGGTAAGGTGTCTCAGTAGTGAACGGTGAAAAGGATGTCACTGTGGTGGACAATTTGGAGGATGTCCCTGTGGTGGACAGTGGGAAGGACGTCCCTTTGCTGGAAAACAATGAGGAATTCTCTATGGTGTACTGTATGAAGGATGTGGTCAGTGGGGAGGATGTCCCTGTGGTCAGTGGGGAGGATGTCCCTGTGATGGACAGTGGGAAGGATGTCTCTGTGGTGGACAGTTGATTTGATGTCCCTGTGGTGGACAGTGGAGAGGACCTACCTATGGTGGAGATTTGAGAGGACCTCCCTGTGGTAGACATGGCCAGGGCGTCCCTGTTGTGGACAGTCGCTAGTACGTTCCTGTGGTGGACACTGGGGAGGATGTCCCTGTGTTGGACAGTGGAAAGAACATCCCTGTTGTGGAAAGTGGGGAGGACATCCCTGTGGTGGACAGTGGAAAGGACATCACTTTGATGGACAGTAGAGAGGACCTCCCTGTGCTGGACAGTGGGAAGGAGGTCTCTGTGGTGCACAGTGGGAAGGACATTTATGTTGTGTACTTTCAGAAGCCAGGAACTTCGCCTCTTACCCCTACCCTTACCTCTCCCCACCTGCACAATGTCCCCTGCAGCTTCATCTCCCTGGCAACCACAAGGTCCTGCTTGATAGTTATGTCCCCTGCAGCTTCATCTCCCTAGCAACCACAAGGTTTGGCTTGACAGTTACAGATAGACTTATAGACTTAAAGCAGGATTGAGTGAGACAGGATCATAGCCTGTGACCTGCTTTCCTCGGGGTAAGCTTCATTTTCATTCCGTCCCATAAGAATGGGCCATTTACTGTCGAAGGAGGCATCCTTCATAAAGGACCTCAAACAAAGTTTCAGAGAGAGAGGAATTAGGGTTAAGAAAAAGATCTTATAAGTTTCTTTGTGTTTGGTTCATGATTGATGGTCCTATCATACACCCTAAGAAGTGGCAAAAGTTGGGTTGTGAACTAAGTAAAAATTAAATGTGAAGGTGACGGTGCAGTTAATCCAACAATTTTCTCATTTTGGGGTATTATTAGGGACATTATTGAGGATGCTGACAGAAACTCAGGTAAACACCAGCTCTTGTCGGTCGCAGAATACTGCTTATCACAATCGTGTCCTGGGTCTGCCGGTTTCTCCTGCCCGAAATCTCAGGCTTCTGTTCCTTTTACACTTATTGATATGCCTCATGAGTCTCAGCTTCCCTCCTCATCTGATTCTCCTCATATTTATCCTGATTTGTCAGCTTTGGATTTGTCAATCCCAGCCTCGCCTGTACACCCTTGTCATAGTTCTGTTTCCACTGCTCCTTTGCCCTCACAGTATGTGCCTTTAGCCACTGGCAACCCTTACATCTCTCATTCTCAAACTTCCTACTGTAATCCTGTTCTTCGGAAGCCCCCGCCTCTATGCTCACCATCCCCAGCCACTTGGAGTTCCCGCCACCCCCACCTCCATCTCCTGTGCTGCCACAGCACTTGCACTCTTCCCGCCTGACTTGCTTTGTCTCTGTCCTCACCCCTCCAGCTGAAGCCTCAACGCACCCTGCCCCCGCTTTTCCAGCCACAGCCGACGCTTCTGAATCAGAGCCTTTGGATTCTGGCACTACAGCCATTCCCAAGCTAACGCCAGTTCCCTCGGTCTCCACATCACTTCCTACATCAGCAGTTTTGACTTTCCCTGCTACCCTGCCTGTTTCTCTCTCTGACATGAAGACCTACCTTTCTTCTCAGGTCCATGAATTGGCAGACATCCTCCACCTTCAGGAGCAAATTTCACGGCTCTCAGCTCTTTGTTCCTCCTCTCCTGTGGAGGACTCTCAATGTTTGGTTTTCCCTGTCACTCACTCTCAGGGTATCCCTCCTCAGACACCTGTGGCTCCTGATTCTAGCTCCTCACAGACCCCGCCACTCCCTCCCCCTTCCTGGTCTAGTGCTCAGTGTTCACACAGCCACATGCCTGCCTCTCCTTCTTCCTCCTCATGCCCCATGCCCCCTTCCTCTTCATGGTCCTCTCATAAACCTACCCAGCCTTCTTGCCCCCAATTGGGGACAGAGGCCATCTTCTGGAGATGAGGATGAAACAGAGCCAGAATGTGAAAGCAGGGATGTGGGCAGAGCCATGACAGAAAATGAAAACGTGTGCCCTATGGAGAATCCTACAATCTTTAAAAAAAACTCTGCTTTAAACAGTTAGAAAAATTAAATTTGGCTGTTAGGAATTGTGGGCCCAATGCTCCCTTCACTCTTTCCCTTCTTGAAAGCCTTGGGGCAGGTGGATATTTAACACCCAATGAGTGGTTGACAGTTGCCAAGGCCATATTAACTCGGGGACAATTTTTCTCCTGGCAGGATGATTGGGCAGATCGTTGCAGGTCTCAGGCACAAGTCAATCTCTCAAGCTCATGCTCACCCTCCAATAAATGGACACTTGATAAACTCCTAGGTTGAGGGAAATATGCCTCTAACCAAATACAGCAAAAATTTTCTTTGGGTCTCTTGGCTCAGTCTTCCTCAGCAGCTATGAGTGCCTGGAGAGCCATTCCCATGAAAGGCTCTGTCCTTTCACCCTTGACCAAGATCATTCAGGACAATCAAGAAGAATTTTCAGAATTTGTTGCCCACCTCCTGGAGCCAACTGAGAGATCCTTGGGACCTGGCCAGGGAGACAATAAACTTCTTCAGCAGCTTGCTTATGAAAATGCTAACTCTGCCTATAGGGCTGCCCTTTGAGGGAAATATAAAAATAAAGATTTGGATGAGATGATTCATATCTGCAAGGATGTAGATCCCTTTGCCCAGAAGGTCTCACAAGCCATCAATCTGGCTGTGGGAGCGGCCACTACAGCTACTAATGGTGGGGCAAATGTATCCACCTGTTTTAGATGTGGTCACCTGGGCCATTTTGCTAAACAGTGCCCTCAGGGTAAACCCATGGCTCAGCCTCCACCTCAATGGAAGGGAGAGCATTCACTTCCAATGACCCCTTGCCCTCGCTGCAGGCTAGGCAAATATTGGGCTACTGCCTGCCGTTCCAAAACTGATATTTTGGCCAACCCCTACCTCCCCTTCAGGGAAACGGGATGCGGAGCCAGACCCAGACCCCTTAGCCAGTCTCCTTCCTGCCAGCCTCGGGAAACAGTCAGGCAGAGCCACATCAAACCTTCCATCAACAGCTCCCAAACTAGCCACAGCCCTCTGGAGGGCTACCCCAGGGGGTGCAGGATTGGACCTCTGTGCCTCCTCCAATACAATATTAGAAGCTGGAGGAGGAGTTCAGCTGATCCCTAATGGTGTCTTTGGAACTCCCCCACCCCAGACTTATTATCTTATCTTGGGCAGAGCATCTGCCACACTCCAAGGCATTACCATTTTCCCTTCAATTGTTGATAATGATTACTCTGGAGAAATTAAAGTATTGGCCACTAGTTCTAGAGGGCCCCTTCACATTCGCCAGGGACAGGGCCTTGCACAGGCCTTTCCCCTTCCAGTAGATACCTCCACACCTTCCTCGAGCCCATCCAGTGGTGCATCCACCCATGAGTTTTCTGATGTCTATTGGGTCTAAGACTCTCACAAGAGTGCCCACAATTAAAATTGAAACTTAATGACAAAAACTTTGAGGGAATACTTGACTCAGGAGTGGACTCCAGAGTTATTTCACAGGCCTCTTGGCCCTCCTCTTGGCCCTGTCAGCCTTCTTTAACTCACCTTCAAGGCACTGGCCAGTCCACCAACACCCTTCAAAGCTCCCAGTTGCTCACTTGAGAGGATCCTGAGGGTAATACTGGACATGTTAGACCATTCATTGTACCTGGCCTCCCTATAAACTTATGGGGTCGAGATATATTGAGTCAAATGAGAGTTCTTATGTTTAGCCCCTCTGCAGTTCTTACCCACCAGATGCTGAACCAGGGGTTCATCCCTGGACAAGGCTTGGGCAGATGCAACCAAGGGATCCCCACCCCAATTGCTGTTACACCAAAGACCTCACGCTCAGGACTAGGTTATGATTCAAATTTTTCTTAAGGACCATTGCTCCCCCTGTACGCAAGACAGATAAGATCACCTGGAAGTCAGATTCCCCTGTCTGGGTCAACCAATGGTCCCTCCCTCAATATAAAGTTTTAGCGGCCATGCAGTTGGTGTAGGAATAATTAGATGCTGGCCACATTGAAACCTCCATCTCCCCTTGGAATACACCCATTTTGTGATACAAAAGAAAGGGGGCCGATGGAGACTGCTCCAGGACCTCAGAAAAATTAAGAAAACTATGGTCCCATTGGGAGCCCTCCAGCCTGGCCTCCCCTCCCCCATGGCAATACCTAAGAGTTACAATAAGATGGTTATTGATTTGAAAGATTGTTTTTTCTGCATCCCCTTACACCCAGAGGATTGTAAATCTTTTGCCTGTAGCCTTCCTGTTCTTAATTGCATTGGGCCATTGCCATGAATTCAGTGGAGGGTCTTGTCTCAAGGCAGGGCCAATAGTCCCCCCCTAAAAAAGTTTGTGGCCCAGGCCATTGACCCTTTTCGCCTTAAATACCCTGAGTTATATATTGTCCATTATATGGATGACAGTCTTCTGGCTAGCCCTGATGAGACCACCTTGCCCAGGGTGGGCCAGGAGTTGGTAACTGCCCTACAAGGCCTCGGGCTGCAGATTGCCCCCAAGAAGGTCCAGCTACAGCCCCCTCATTTATTCTTGGGTTTTGAGCTTCACCCCTTTAAGGTTCTCTCTCAAAAAAATTGAACTTAGAAAAGATTCCTTACAAACACTTAATGACTTTCAACGTCTCTTGGGAGACATAAATTGGTTGTGCCCTATCTAAAATTAACAACTAAAGAACTTAAGCTTCTATTTGATATTCTTCGAGGAGATTCTGACCCCTCCTCCCCCGTGCCTTAACCCCTGAGGCCACGTCTGCCCTTAAGCTCATAGAGAAAGCCATTCAACAACAGACTGTTACCTATTATTCTCCAACCTCCCCCTTATGGCTATTGGTTCTTCCCACCATGTTTGCCCCCATGGGATTGTTGTAACAGACTAAACCTTTGTATTGGCTTCATTTGCCCGCCACTCCTCCTAAAGTGCTACCTGTTCATCCTGACTTGGTGGCACAGATCATAAGGATGGGAAGAGAAACCTCCCTGAAGCTCTTTGGTAGAGACCCTGACCTTGTCAGCATTCCCTATGATGCCGCTCAAGTTCGGGGGCTACTTCAGACCTCAGATGAATGGGCTATTAACTGTATTTCATTTCAGGGAAAGATAGATAACCACTCTCCCTCTGACAAACTTATCCAGTTCCTTGAACACCAAGCAGTGGTCTTCCCTAAAGTGACTAAGAACATCCCCATTCCTCAAGCACCACTGATTTTTACAGATGGATCCTCCTCTGGGGTTGCAGCCTTTAATATAGGTGGACAGGTCTCTAAGTTTCAGACCAAATTTTCCTTAGCACAGTTGGTAGAATTGGTTGCTGTTATTCAAGTCTTTAAGACTTTCCCCGATTGTGCCTTTAATCTTTTTACTGACAGTGCATATGTGGCTCAATCAGTGCCTCTGTTATAGACAGTTTGCTTTACAAGGCCATCTACCAATGAGAGAGGATAGAAGAGAAAGGCATCCACCTAGAGTAGAAGACAAAAAGGGAATGCAGAGAGAGGATAGAATAGAAGGGCATCCAGAGAGAGGAGAGGACAGAAGGGTATCCAGAGAGAGGTGAGGAAAAATGGGCATCCAGAGAGAGGATACTGAATAAGGGCATCCAGAGAGAGGAGAGGACAGAAGGGATCCAGAGAGAGAAGAAAACAGTAAGCCATTCAGAGAGAGGAGAAGACAGAAGGGCATCAATGGAGAGGAGAGGTCAGAAGGGCATCCAGAGAGAGGAGGGAAGAGAAGGGCACCGAGAGAGGAGAAGACAGAAACACATCCATAGAGACAGGAGAACAGAGGGGCATCCAGACAGCAGAGAAGACAGAAGGTCATCGAGAGAGAGAGGACAGTACAGAAGAGCATCTAGAGAGAGGAGAGCACAAAAGGGCATCCAGACAGATGAGAGAACAGAGAGGTATCCAGAGAGAATAGGGGACAGAAGGGCATCTAGAGAGAGAAGAGAAGGGCATCCAGTGAGAGGAGAAGAAAAAAAGGGAATCCATAAAGAGGAGTGAACATAAGGGCATCCAGAGAGACGAGAGGCCAGAAAGGCATCAAGAGAGAGAAGCGAATAGAAGGGCATCCAGAGAGAGGAGTGTAATGAAGGGCATCCAGAGAGAGGAGAGGACAGAAGGGATATAGTGAGATGATAGAACAGAAAGGCATCCAGAGAGAGGAGACGACAGAAAGGCATCTATGGAGAGTAGAGGACAGAAGGGCATCCAGAGAGAGGAGAGAACAGAAGGGCATCTAGAGAGAAGAGAAGACAGAAGGATATCCAGAGTGAGGAGAAACGTGTCATGCATCCAGAGAGAGGAGAAGACAGAAGGGAATCTCGAGTGAGGAGATAATGGTAAGGCATCCAAAGAGAGGAGAGATGAGAAGGGCATCCAGAGAGAGAAGAGCACAGAAGGGCATCCAGAGAGAGGAGTGGACAGAAGGGATCCAAAGAGAGGATAGAAGAGAAGGGCATTGAGAGAGGAGAAGACAGAAACACATCCACAGAGAGGGGAGAACAGAAGGGCATCCAGAGAGCAGAGAAGACAGAAGGGCATCCAGAGAGTGGAGAGGACAGAAGAGTATCCAGAGCCAGGAGAGCACAGAAGGGAATCCAGAGGGATGAGAGGACAGAGAGGAATACAGAGAGAATAGATGACAAAAGGGCATTTAGAGAGAGGATAGAAGAGAAGGGCATCCAGCGAGAGGAGAAGACAAAAAGGGAATGCAGAGAGAGGAGAGGACAGAAGGGCATCCAAGGGAAAAGAGCATAGAAGGGCATCCAGAGAGATGAGAGAACAGAGAGGAATCCAGAAAGAATAGAGGACAGAAGGGCATCTAGAGTGAGGAGAGAAGAGAAGGGCATCCAGAGCACAGAGAAGACAGAAGTGCATCCAGGGAGAGTAGAATATAGAATGGTATCCAGAGAGCATAGAAGACAGAAGAACATGCAGAAATAGGATAGAACATAAGGGCATCTAGAGAGAAGAGAGGTCAGAAGGGCATCCAGAGAGAAAAAAGCACAGAAGGGCATCCAGAGAGACGAGTGAACAGAGAGGAATCCAGAGAGAATAGAGGACAGAAGGGCATCTAGAGAGAGGATAGAAGAGAAGGGCATCCAGCTAGAGAAGACAAAAAGGGAATGCAGAGAGAGGAGAGAATAGAAGGGCATCCAGAGAGCTGAGAGGATAGATGGACATCCAAAGAGAGGTGAGGAAATAAGGGCATCCAGAGAGAGGAGACTGAAGAAGGGCATCCAGAGAGAGGAGAGGACAGAAGGGATCCAGAGAGAGGAGAAAACAGTAAGCCATTCAGAGAGAGGAGAAGACAGAAGGGCATCCATGGAGAGGAGAGGTCAGAAGAACATCCAGAGGGAGAAGAGAAGAGAAGGGCATTGAGAGAGAAGACAGAAACACATCCACAGAGAGTGGAGAACAGAAGGGCATCTAGAGAGCAGAGAAGACAGAAGGGCATCGAGAGAGAGGAGAGGACAGTAGATTATCCAGAGAGAGGAGAGCACAGAAGTGCATCCAGACAGATGAGAGTACAGAGAGGTATCCAGAGAGAATAGAGGACAGAATGGCTTCTAGAGAGAGGAGAGAAGAGAAGGGCATCCAGCAAGAGGAGAAGACAAAAAGGGAATCCATAAAGAGGAGAGAACAGAAGGGCATCCAGAGAGAGAAGAGAACAGAGTGGCATCCAGAGAAAGGAGTGTGAAGAAGGACATCCAGAGAGAGGAGACGACAGAGGGATCTAGTGAGAGGATAGAACAGAAAGCCATCCAGAGAGAGGAGAAGACAGAAAGGCATCTATGGAGAGGAGAGGACAGAAGGGCATCCAGAGAGAGGAGAGAACAGAAGGGCATCTGGAGAGAAGAGAAGACAGAAGGATATCCAGAGTGAGGAGAAAAGTGTCATGCATCCAGAGAGAGGAGAAGACAGAAGGTAATCTAGATTGTGGAGATAATGGTAGGGCATCCAGAGAGAGGAGAGATCAGAAGGGCATCCAGAGAGAGAAGAGCATAGAATGGCATCCAGAGAGAGGAGAGGACAGAAGGAATCCAGAGAGGATAGAAGAGAAGGGCATCGAGAGAGGAGAAGACAGAAACACATCCACAGAGAGGAGAGAACAGAAGGGCATCCAGAGAGCAAAGAAGACAAAGGGCATCCAGAGAGAGGAGAGGACAGAAGAGCATCCAGAGTGAGGAGAGCACAGAAGGGCATCCAGAGGGACAAGAGAACAGAGAGAAATCCAGAGAGAACAGATGACAGAAGGGCATCTAGAGAGAGGATAGAAGAGAAGGGCATCCAGTGAGAGAAGACAAAAAGGGAATGCAGAGAGAGGAGAGAACAGAAGGGCATCCAGAGAGAGGAGAGGACAGAAGGGCCTCCAGAGAGAGGTGAGGAAAGAAGGGCATCCAGAGAGAGGAGAGGACAGAAGGGATGCAGAGAGAGGAGAGAACAGTAAGCCATCGAGAGAGAGGAGAAGACAGAAGGGCATCCATGGAGAGGAGAGGTCAGAAGGGCATCCAGAGAGAGGAGAGAAGAGAAGGGCATCGAGAGAGGAGAAGATAGATACTCATCCACAAAGAGGCGAGAACAGAAGGGCATCCAGAGAGCAGAGAAGACAGAAGGGCATCCAGAGAGAGGAGAGGACAGAACAGTGGAAAGAACATCCCTGTTGTGGACAATGGGGAGGGCGCCCCTGTGGTTGACAGTGGAAACTACATAACTTTGATGGACAGTAGAAAGCACCTCCCTGTGGTGAACAATGGGAAGGTGGTCATCTAGAGAGAGGAGAGAAGAGAAGGGCATCCAGTGAGAGGAGAAGACAGAAACACATCCACAGAGAGGGGAGAACAGAAGGGCAACCAGAGAGCAGAGAAGACTGAAGTGAATCCAGGGAGAGTAGAGAATAGAACGGTATCCAGAGAGCGGAGAAGACAGAAGAACATCCAGAGAGAGGAGAGAACATAAGGGCATGCAGAGTGAATAGAGAATAGAAGGGCATGTAGAGAGAGCAGAGAACAGAAGGGTATCCAGAAAGAGGAGAAGACAGAAGGGGATCAGGAGTTAGAACCAGACAGAAGGGCATCCAGAGAGAGGAGAGGACAGAATGGCCTCCAGAAAGAAGAGAGAAAAGAAGGGCATCCAGAGAAAGGAGAGGGCAGAAGGGCATCCACAATAAAGAGTAAAGAAGGCCATACAGAGAGAGGAGAAGACAGAAGGGCATCTAGATAGAGGAGAGAACAGAAGGGCATCTAAAGAGAGGAGAGAACAGAAGGGATTCCAGAGAGGGGAGAAGACAGGAGGGCTTAGAGAGAGAGGGGAGAACAGTAGGGCATCCACAAAGAGGAGAAGAGAGAAGGAATCTAGATGGAGAAGAGGACAGACGGGCATCTTGAGAGAGGAGGCGACAGAAGGACATCAAGGGAGAGAAGAGAACAGAACGTCATCCAGAGAGAGGAGAGATAGAAGGGAATCCAGAGAGAGGAGAGAACAAAAGGGCATCTAGAGAGAGAAGAGGACACCAGGGCATCCAGAGAGAGGAGAGAACAGAAGGGCATCCAGAGAGAGGATAGAACAGAAGGGTATCCAGAGAGAGGAGAGGACAAAAAGGCATCTAGAGAGAGGTGAGAACAGAAGGGCAACCAGAGAAAAAAGAAGACAGACGGGCACCCAGAGAGAGAAGAGCACAGAAGAGCATCCAGAGAGACGAGAGAACAGAGAGGAATCCAGAGAGAATAGAAGTCAGCATGGCATCTAGAGAGAGGATAGAAGAGAAGGGCATCCAGTGAGAGGAGATGACAGAAGGGCATCCATGGAGAGGAGAGGTCAGAAGGGCATCCAGAGAGAGGAGAGAACAAAGGACATCCAAAACGAAGGGAAGACAGAAACACATCCACAGAGAGGGGAGAACAGAAGGGCATCAAGGGAGCAGAGAAGACAGAAGGGCATCCAGAGAGAGGAGAGGACAGAAGAGAATCCAGAGAGAGGAGAGCACAGAAGGGCATCCAGAGAGATGAGAGTACAGAGAGGCATCCAGAGAGAATAGAGGACAGAAGGGCATCTAGAGAGAGGAGAGAAGAGAAGGGCATCCAGCGAGAGGAGAAGACAAAAAGGGAATGCAGAGAAAGGAGAGGACAGAAGGGCATCCAGAGAGAGGAGTGTGAAGAAGGGAATCCAGAGAGAGGAGAGGACAGAAGAGATCTAGATAGAGGAGAGAACAGAAAGCGATCCAGAGAGAGGAGAAGACAGAAGGGCATCTATGGAGAGGAGACGACAGAAGGGCATCCAGAAAGAGGAGAGAACAGAAGGCCATCCAGAGAGAGGAGAGGACAGAAACACATCTACAGGTAGGGGAGAAGAGAATGGCATCCAGATCGCACAGAAGACAGAGGTGTATCCAGGGAGTGTAGAGAATAGAACGGTATACAGAGAGCGGAAAAGACAGAAGAACATCCAGAGATAGGAGAGAATATATGGACATCCAGAGAGAATAGAGGACAGAAGGGCATGTAGACAGAGTAGAGAACAGAAAGGTATCCAGAAAGAGGAGAAGACAGAAGGGCATTGGGAGATAGGAGAAGACAGAAGGGCTTCCAGAGAGAGGAGTTGACAGAATTGCCTCCAGAGAGAAGAGAGAAAAGAAGGGTATCCAGAGAGAACAGAGAGGTTAGAAAGGCATCCACAGAAAAGAGTAACGAAGGCCATACAGAGTAACGAGAAGACAGAAGGGCATCTAGATAGAGGAGAGGACAGAAGGGCACCTAGAGAGAGGAGAGAACAAAAGGTCACCCAGAGAAGGAGAACACAGAGCGAATCCAGAGAGAGAAGAGAACAGAAGGGCATTTGGAGAGACGAGAAAACAGAATGGCATCCGGAGAGAGGAGAGGATAGAATGGCATCCAGAGAGGGGAGAAGACAGAAGTTAATCCAGAGAGAGGAGAGAACAGAAGGGCATCCAGAGAGAGGAGTGATCAGAAGGGCATCTAGAGAGAAGAGAAGACAGAAGGATATCCAGAGAGAGGAGAATAGTGTCAGGCATCCAAAGAAAGGAGAAGACAGAATGGAATCTAGAGTGACGAGATAATGGTAGGGCATCCAGAGAGAGGAGAGATCAGAAGGGCATCCATAAAGAGAAGAGCTCAGAAGAGCATCCAGAGAGACAAAAGAACAGAGAGGAATCCAGTGAGAATAGATGACAGAAGGGCATCTACAGAGAGGATAGAAGAGAAGGGCATCCAGCGAGAGAATACAAAAAGGGAATACAGAGAGGGGAGAAAACAGAAGGGCATCTAGACAGAGATGAGAACATAAGTGCATCCAGAGAAGTAGAAGACAGAGTGAATCCAGAGAGAGAAGAGAACAGAAGGGCATTTGGAGAGAGGAGAAGACAGAAGGGCATCCAGAGAGAGGAGAGAACAGAAGGGCATCCAGAGAGAGGAGAGGATAGAACGGCATCCAGAGAGAGGAGAAGACAGAAGGGAATCCAAGGAGAGGAGAGAACAGAAGGGCATCCAGAGAGAGGAGAGAGCAGAAGGGCATCTAGAGAGAAGAGAAGACAGAAGGACATCCATAGTGAAGAGAAAAGTGTCGTACATACAGAGAGAGAAGACAGAAGGGAATCTAGAGTAAGAAGATAATGATAGGTCATCCAGAGAGAGGAGAGATCAGAAGAGCATCCAGAGAGAGAAGAGCACAGAAGGACATCCAGAGAGACGAGAGAACAGATAGGAATCCAGAGAGAATAGAGGACAGAACGGAATCTAAAGAGAGGAAAGAATAGAAGGGCATCCAGAGAGAGAAGAGGACAGAAGGGCATCCAGAGAGAGGTGAGGAAAGAAGGGCATCCAGAGATAGGAGACTGAAGAAGGGTATCCAGAGAGAGGAGCTGACAGAAGGGATCCAGAGAGGAGAAAACAGTAAGCCATCCAGAGAGAGGAGAAGACAGAAGGGCATCCATGCAGAGGAGAGGTCAGAAGGGCATCCAGAGAGAGGAGAGAAGAGAAGGGCATTGAGAGAGGAGAAGACAGAAACACATCCACAGAGAGTGGAGAACAGAAGGGCATCCAGAGAGCAGAGAAGACAGAAGGGCATCCAGAGAGAGAAGAGGACAGAAGAGCATCCAGAGAGTGGAGAGCACAAAAGGGCATCCAGAGAGATGAGAGAACAGAGAGGCATCCATAGAGAATAGAGGACAGAAGAGAATCTAGAGAGAGGAGGGAAGAGAAGGGCATCCAGGGAGAGGAGAAGACAAAAAGGGAATCCAGACAGAGGAGATAACAGAAGGGCATCCAGAGAGAGGAGAGGACAGAAGGGCATCCAGAGAGATGTGAGGAAAGAAGGGCATCCAGAGAGAGGAGAAGACAGAAGCGCTTCCATGGAGAGAAGTCGGTAGGGCATCCAGAGAGAGGAGAGAAGAGAAGGGCATCGATAGAGGAAAGACAGAAACCCATCCACAGATAGTGTAGAACAGAAGGGCATCCAGAGTGCAGAGAAGACAGAAGTGCATCCCGGGAGAGCAGAGAATAAAATGATATCCAGAGATCGGAGAAGATAGAAGAACATCCAGAGATAGGAGAGAACATAAGGGCATCCAGAGAGAATAGAGGACAGAAGGGCATGTAAAGAGAGTAGAGAACAGAAAGTTATCCAGAAAGAGGAGAAGACAGAAGGGCATCAGGAGATAGGAGAAGACAGAAGGATTTCCAGAGAGAGGAGTTGACAGAATGGCCTCCAGAGAGAAGAGAGAAAAGAAGGGCATCCAGAGAGAGGAGAGGTCAGAAGGGCATCCACAGAAAGGAACAAAGAAGGCCATACAGAGAGAGGAAAAGACAAAAGGGCATCTATAGAGAGGAGAGAACAGAAGGGCATCTATAGAGAGGAGAGAACAGAAGGGCATCCAGAGAAGGAGAAGACAGAGCAAATCCAGAGAGAGAAGAGAACAGAAGGGCATTTGGAGAGAGGAAAAGACAGAAGGGCATCTAGATAGAGGAGAGGACAGAATGGCATTTAGAGAGAGGAAAGTGCAGAAGTGCATCCAGAGAAGGAGAAGACAGAGTGAATCCAGAGAGAGAAGAGAACAGAAGGGCATTTGGAGAGTGGAGAAGATAGAAGGGCATCCAAAGAGAGGAGAGGATAGAATAGCATCCAGAGAGAGGAGAAGATGGAAGGGAATCCAGAGAGAGGAGAGAACAGAAGGACATCCATAGAGAGCAAAGGGCTGAAGGGCATCTAGATATCCAGAGTGAGGAGAAAAGTGTCATGGATCCAGAGAGAGGAGAAGACAGAAGGGAATCTAGCAGGAGGATATAATGGTAGGTCATCCAGAGAGAGGAGAGTTCAGAAGGGCATCCAGAGAGACGAGAGAACAGAGAGGAATCCAGAGAGAATAGAGGACAGAAGGGCATCTAGAGAGAGGATAGAAGAGAAGGGCATCCAGTGAAAGGAGAAGACAAAAGGGAATGCAGAGAGAGGAGAGAACAGAAGGGCATCCAGAGAGAGGAGAGGACAGAAGGGCATCCAGAGAGATGTGAGGAAAAAAGGGCATCCAGTGAGAGGAGACTGAAGAAGGGCATTCAGAGAGAAGAGAGGACAGAAGGGATCCAGAGAGAGGAGAGAACAGAAAGCAATTAAGAGAGATGAGAAGACAGAAGGGCATCCATGGAGAGGAGAGGTCAGAAGGGAATACAGAGAGAGGAGAGAAGAGAAGGGCATTGAGAGAGGAGAAGGCAGAAATACATTCAGAGAGAGTGGAGAACAGAAGGGCATCCAGAGAGCAGAGAAGACAGAAGGGCATCCAGGGAGAGTAGAGAATAGAATGGAATCCAGAGAGCGGAGAAGATAGAAGAACATTAAGAGAGAGGAGACAACATAAGGGCATCAGAGAGAATAGAGAATAGAAAGACATGTAGATAGAGCAGAGAACAGAAGGGTATCCAGAAAGAAGGGAAGACAGAAAGGGGTCAGGAGTTAGGAGCAGACAGAAGGGCATTCAGAGAGAGGAGAGGACAGAATGGCCTTCAGAAAGAAGAGAGAAAAGAAGGGCATCCAGAGAGAGGAGAAGGCAGAAGGGCATCCACAGAAAAGAGTAAAGAAGGCCATACAGAGAGAGGAGAAGACAGAAGGGCATCTAGATAGAGGAGAGAACAGAAGGTCATCTAGAGAGCAGAGAGAACAGAAGGGAATCCAGAGAAGGGAAAAGACAGGGGCCCTTCCAGAGAGAGGGGAGAACAGTAGGGCATCCAGAAAGAGAAGAGAGAAGGAATCTAGATGGAGAAGAGGACAGACGGGCATCCTAAGATAGGAGAGGACAGAAGGGCATCGGGGGAGAGAAGAGAACAGAAGGTCAACCAGAGAGAGAAGAAGACAGAAGGGAATCCAGAGAGAGGAGAGAACATTAGGGCATCTAGAGTGACCAGAGGACACAAGGGCATCCAGAGAGAGGAGAGAATAGAAGGGCATCCAGAGAGAGGAGAGAGTAGAAGGGAATCCAGAAAGAGAAGACAGAAGGGCATCCGGAGATAGGAGAGAACAGAAGAGCATCCAGAGAGAGGAGAGACCAGAAGGACATCCAGAGAGAGAATACAGCAGTGAAGCCGAAGAGGAAACAGAAGGGCATAAGAAGGGAAGAGAAAACAGAAGGCCATCCAGAGAGAGGAGAGGACAGAAGGGCATCCAGAGGGAGGAGAAGACAGAAGGTCATCCAGAGAGAGTAGAGGAAAGAAGGGAAACCCGAGTTAGGGTAGAACAAAGGGCATCTAGACAGAGGAGAAGACAGAATGGCATCCAGAGAAAGGAGAGGACAGAAGGGCATCCAGAGAGAGGAGACTAAAGGGCATCCAGTGAGAGGAGAGGACAGAAGTGTTCCAGAGAGAGGAGAGATCAGAAGGGCATTTAGAGAGAGGAGAAGACAGAAACACATCTACAGGGAAGGGAGAACAGAAGAGCATCCAGAGCTCAGAGAATACAGAAGTGCATCCAGGGAGAGTAAAGAATAGAACGGTATCCAGAGAGCGGAGAAGACAGAAGAACATCCAGAGATAGGAGAGAACATAAGGGCATCCAGAGAGAATAGAGGACAGAAGGGCTTGTAGAGAGAGTAGAGAACAGAAAGGTATCCCAAAAGAGGAGAAGACAGAAGTGCATCGGGAGATAGGAGAAGACAGAAGGGCTTCCAGAGAGAGGAGGTGACAGAATGGCCTCCAGAAAGAAGAGAAAAGAAGGGCATCCAGAGAGAGGAGAGGACAGAAGGGCATCCACAGAAAAGAGTAAAGAAGGGCATCAAGAGAGAGAAGAAGACAGGAAGAGTAGAAGGGAATCCAGAAAGAGGAGAAGACAGAAGGGCATCAGGAGAAAGGAGAGAAGAGAAGAGAATCCAGAGAGAGGAGAGACCAGAAGGACATCCAGAGAGAGGAGAAGACAGAAGGGAGGCCGAAGAGATGAGAAAACAGAAGGGCATAAGAATAGAGGAGAAGACAGAAGGCCATCCAGAGAGAAGAGTGGACAGAAGGGCATCCAGAGGTAGGAGAAGACAGAAGGGCATCCAGAGAGAGTAGAGGAAAGAATGGAATCCTGAGAGAGGAGAGAACAAAGGGCATCCAGAGAGAGGAGAAGACAGAATGGCATCCATAGAGAGGAGAGGACAGAAGGGCATTCAGAGAGATGAGAAGACAGAAGGGCATCCGGAAAGAGGAGAGAACAGAAGGGCATCCAGAGAGATGAGAGGACAGAAAGGAATCCAGAGAGAATAGAGGACAGAAGGGCATCTAGAGAGCAGATAGAAGAGAAGGGCATCTAGCGAGGGGAGAAGACAAAAAGGGAATGCAGACAGAGGAGAGAATAGAAGGGCATCCAGACAGTGGAGAGGACAGAAGGGCATCCAGAGAGAGGTGAGGAAAGAAGGGCATCCAGAGAGAGGAGACTGAAGAAGGGCATCCAGAGAGAGGAGAGGACAGAAGGGATCCAGAGAGAGGAGAAAACAGTAAGCCATCCGGAGAGAGGAGAAGACAGAAATACATCCACAGAGAGGAAAGAACAGAAGGGCATCCAGAGATCAGAGATGACAGAAGGGCATCTAGTGATCAGAGAAGACAGAAGGGAATCCAGAGAGAGGAGAGGACAGAAGAGCATCTACAGAGAGGAGAGCACAGAAGGGCATCCAGAGAGATGAGAGAACAGAGAGGCATCCAGAGAGAATAAAGGACAGAAGGGAATCTAGAGAGAGGAGAGAAGAGAAGGGCATCCAGCGAGAGGAGAAGACAATAAGGGAATCCAGAGAGAGGAGAGAACAGAAGGGCATCCAGAGATATGTGAGGAAAGAAGGACATTCAGAGAGAGGAGTTGGAAGAACGGCATCCAGAGAGAGGAGAGGACAGAAGGGATCCAGAGAGAGGAGAGAACAGAAAGCAATTAAGAGAGATGAGAAGACAGAAGGGCATCCATGGAGAAGAGAGGTCAGAAGGGCATTCAGAGTGTGGAGAGAAGAGAAGAGCATCGAGAGAGGAGAAGAAAGAAACACATCCACAGAGAAGGGAGAGCAGAAGGGCATCCATAGAGAGAAGAAGACAGAAGGGAATCCGGAGAGAGCAGAGGACAGAAGGGCATCCAGAGAGAGGAAAGAACAGAAGGGCATATACAGAGAAGATAACAGTAGAGATCCAGAAAGAGCAGAAGACAGAAGGGCATACTGGAGATGAGAGAATAGAAGGGCATTCATTGGGAGGAGAACGCAGAAGGGCATCCGGGGATAGGGGAGGACAAAAGGACATCCTGAGACAGTTGAGAACAGAAGGGCATCCAGAGAGAAGAGAGAACAGAAGAGAATCATGAAAGAAGAGAGAAGAGAAGGGCATCCAGAGAGAGCAGAAAACTAAAGAATATTTAGAGAAAGAAGAGGATAGAAGGGCATATAGTGAGAGGAGAAAACAGAAGGTTATCCAGGATTAGGAGAGAATTGAAGGGCATCCAGAAAGAGGAGAAAACAGAAGGGCTTCCAGAGAGAGGAGAGAACAGAAGAGCATCCAGAAAGAGGGGAATAGAGAAGGCATCCAGATGGAGAAGAGGACAGATGGGCATCCAGAGAGAAGAGAGGACAGAAGGGCATCCAGGGAGAAAAGAGAACAGAAGGGCATCCAGAGAAAGGAGAGAACAGAAGTGAATCAATAGAGAGGAGAGGACAGATGGGCATCCAGTGAATTGAGAGAGCAGAAGGGCATCCAGAAAGAGGAGAGGACAGAAGGGCACCCACAGAAAAGAGAACAGAAAGCCATCCAGAGGGAGAAGAAGACAGAAGGGCATCTGGATAGAGTGGAGAAAAGAAGGGCAACTAGAGAGAGAAGAGAACAAAAGGCATTCAGAGAGAGGAGAGAACAGAAGTGAATCCAGAGAGAGGAGAAGACAGAAGGGCATTCAGAGAGAGGAGAGAGCAGAAGGGCGTCCAGTGAGAAAACAGAACAGAAGGGCATCCAGAGAGAGAAGAGGACAGAAGGTCATGTAGAGAAAGCAGAGAAAAGAACGGCATCCAGAAAGAGGAGAAGATAGAAGGGCATCCAGAGATAGGGCAGACAGAAGGGCATCCACAGAAAAGAGAACAGAAGGCCATCCAGGAGGAGGAGAAGAAAGAAGGGCATCTGGATAGAGGAGAGAACAGAAGTGAATCCAGAGAGAGAGGAAGACAGGAGGGCATTCAGAGAGAGGATAAGACAAAAAGGAATCCAGAGAGTGGAGAGAACAGAAGGGCATCCAGAGTGATGAGAGTACAGGAGAGCACCCATAGAGAGAAGAGAACAGAAAGGCAACCAGAGAGATTAGTCGACAGAAGGGATCCAGAGAGAGGAGAGGATAGAAGGGCATCCAGAGCAAGGAGAGGACAGAAGGGCATCCGTAGAGATGAGAGGACATAAGGGCACCCAGAGAGAGGAGAGGACAAAAGGGCATTCAGAGAGAGGAGAGACCAAAAGTGCATCCAGAGCGAGGAGAAGACAGAAGGACATCCAGAGAGAGGAGAAGACAGAAGGGCATCCAGAGATAGGAGAGGACATAAGGGCATCCAGAGATACGAGAGCACAGAAGGGTATCCAAAGAGATGAGAGAACAGAAGGGCATAAATAGAGAATAGAGGAGAGAAGGGCATCTAGAGAGAGAAGAGAAGAGAAGGGCATCAAGAGAGAGGAGAAGATAAAAAGGGAATCCAGAGATAGGAGAGAAAAGAAGGGCATCCAGAGCTAGAAGTGGACAGAAGGGCATCCGGAGAGTGAAGGGGACAAATGGGCATCCAGGAAGAGAAGTGAACAAAGGGCATCCAGAAAGAGGAGAAGGCAGAAGGGCATCCAGAGAGAGGAGAGAACACAAGGGCATCCAGAAAAATGAGAGAACCGAGGGCGTCCAGATGAGGAGTGTACAGAAGGGCATTCGGAGAGAGGAGTTAGGAACATGGCATCCAGAGAGAAAAGAAGACAGAAGGAAATCCGAAGATATGAAAGAACAGAAGGGCATCCAGAGAGAGGAGAAGACTGAAGGGCATCCAGAGAGATAGTAGAGAACAGAAGCGCATCCAGAAGGAGGAGATAACAGAAGGAAATCTGGAGAACGAGAAGACAAAAATATACCCAAAGAGAGGAGAGAACATAAGGTCATGCAAAGAGAGGAAAAGTCAGAAGGGCATCCAGAGAGGAGAGAACATAAGGGCATTCAGAGAGAGGAGAGAGCAGAAGGGCGTCCAGTGAGAAAACAGAACAGAAGGGCATCCAGAGAGAGAAGAGGACAGAAGGTCATGTAGAGAAAGCAGAGAAAAGAACGGCATCCAGAAAGAGGAGAAGATAGAAGGGCATCCAGAGATAGGGCAGACAGAAGGGCATCCACAGAAAAGAGAACAGAAGGCCATCCAGGAGGAGGAGAAGAAAGAAGGGCATCTGGATAGAGGAGAGAACAGAAGTGAATCCAGAGAGAGAGGAAGACAGGAGGGCATTCAGAGAGAGGATAAGACAAAAAGGAATCCAGAGAGTGGAGAGAACAGAAGGGCATCCAGAGTGATGAGAGTACAGGAGAGCACCCATAGAGAGAAGAGAACAGAAAGGCAACCAGAGAGATTAGTCGACAGAAGGGATCCAGAGAGAGGAGAGGATAGAAGGGCATCCAGAGCAAGGAGAGGACAGAAGGGCATCCGTAGAGATGAGAGGACATAAGGGCACCCAGAGAGAGGAGAGGACAAAAGGGCATTCAGAGAGAGGAGAGACCAAAAGTGCATCCAGAGCGAGGAGAAGACAGAAGGACATCCAGAGAGAGGAGAAGACAGAAGGGCATCCAGAGATAGGAGAGGACATAAGGGCATCCAGAGATACGAGAGCACAGAAGGGTATCCAAAGAGATGAGAGAACAGAAGGGCATAAATAGAGAATAGAGGAGAGAAGGGCATCTAGAGAGAGAAGAGAAGAGAAGGGCATCAAGAGAGAGGAGAAGATAAAAAGGGAATCCAGAGATAGGAGAGAAAAGAAGGGCATCCAGAGCTAGAAGTGGACAGAAGGGCATCCGGAGAGTGAAGGGGACAAATGGGCATCCAGGAAGAGAAGTGAACAAAGGGCATCCAGAAAGAGGAGAAGGCAGAAGGGCATCCAGAGAGAGGAGAGAACACAAGGGCATCCAGAAAAATGAGAGAACCGAGGGCGTCCAGATGAGGAGTGTACAGAAGGGCATTCGGAGAGAGGAGTTAGGAACATGGCATCCAGAGAGAAAAGAAGACAGAAGGAAATCCGAAGATATGAAAGAACAGAAGGGCATCCAGAGAGAGGAGAAGACTGAAGGGCATCCAGAGAGATAGTAGAGAACAGAAGCGCATCCAGAAGGAGGAGATAACAGAAGGAAATCTGGAGAACGAGAAGACAAAAATATACCCAAAGAGAGGAGAGAACATAAGGTCATGCAAAGAGAGGAAAAGTCAGAAGGGCATCCAGAGAGGAGAGAACATAAGGGCATTCAGAGAGAGGAGAGAGCAGAAGGGCGTCCAGTGAGAAAACAGAACAGAAGGGCATCCAGAGAGAGAAGAGGACAGAAGGTCATGTAGAGAAAGCAGAGAAAAGAACGGCATCCAGAAAGAGGAGAAGATAGAAGGGCATCCAGAGATAGGGCAGACAGAAGGGCATCCACAGAAAAGAGAACAGAAGGCCATCCAGGAGGAGGAGAAGAAAGAAGGGCATCTGGATAGAGGAGAGAACAGAAGTGAATCCAGAGAGAGAGGAAGACAGGAGGGCATTCAGAGAGAGGAGAAGACAAAAGGGAATCCAGAGAGTGGAGAGAACAGAAGGGCATCCAGAGTGATGAGAGTACAGGAGAGCACCCATAGAGAGAAGAGAACAGAAAGGCAACCAGAGAGATTAGTCGACAGAAGGGATCCAGAGAGAGGAGAGGATAGAAGGGCATCCAGAGCAAGGAGAGGACAGAAGGGCATCCGTAGAGATGAGAGGACATAAGGGCACCCAGAGAGAGGAGAGGACAAAAGGGCATTCAGAGAGAGGAGAGACCAAAAGTGCATCCAGAGCGAGGAGAAGACAGAAGGACATCCAGAGAGAGGAGAAGACAGAAGGGCATCCAGAGATAGGAGAGGACATAAGGGCATCCAGAGATACGAGAGCACAGAAGGGTATCCAAAGAGATGAGAGAACAGAAGGGCATAAATAGAGAATAGAGGAGAGAAGGGCATCTAGAGAGAGAAGAGAAGAGAAGGGCATCAAGAGAGAGGAGAAGATAAAAAGGGAATCCAGAGATAGGAGAGAAAAGAAGGGCATCCAGAGCTAGAAGTGGACAGAAGGGCATCCGGAGAGTGAAGGGGACAAATGGGCATCCAGGAAGAGAAGTGAACAAAGGGCATCCAGAAAGAGGAGAAGGCAGAAGGGCATCCAGAGAGAGGAGAGAACACAAGGGCATCCAGAAAAATGAGAGAACCGAGGGCGTCCAGATGAGGAGTGTACAGAAGGGCATTCGGAGAGAGGAGTTAGGAACATGGCATCCAGAGAGAAAAGAAGACAGAAGGAAATCTGAAGATATGAAAGAACAGAAGGGCATCCAGAGAGAGGAGAAGACTGAAGGGCATCCAGAGAGATAGTAGAGAACAGAAGCGCATCCAGAAGGAGGAGATAACAGAAGGAAATCTGGAGAACGAGAAGACAAAAATATACCCAAAGAGAGGAGAGAACATAAGGTCATGCAAAGAGAGGAAAAGTCAGAAGGGCATCCAGAGAGGAGAGAACATAAGGGCATCCAGAGAGAGGAGAGGACAGAAGGGCATCCAGAGAGAGGAGAGGACAGAAAGGCATCCAGAGAGTGGAGAGAACAGAAGGGCATCCAGAGAGAGGAGAGGACAGAAGGGCATCCAAAGAAAGGAGAGAACGGAAGTGAATCCAGAGATAGGGGAAGACAGAAAGGTATTCAAAGACAGGAGAAAGTAGAAGGGCATCCAGAGAGAGGAGAAGAAAGAAGCACATAACGCGAGAGGAGAGGACCAATGGGCATCCAGAGAGATGAGAGAGCAGAAAGGCATCCAGAAAGTGGAGAGGACAGAAGGGCATGCAGAGAGAGGAGAAGACAGAAGGGAATCGAAAGAAAGGAGAGAACAGAAGGGCATTCAGTGAGAGGAGAAAAAAGAAGGGCTTTGGGAGAGAAGAGAGAACAGATGGGCATCCAGAGAGTGGACAAGACAGAAGGACATCAAGAAAAAGAGGACAGAATGTCATACTGATAGAGGAGAGAACAGAAGGGCATCCTAAAAGAGAGGAGAAAACAGAAGGGCATCCATAGAGAGAAGAGGACAGAAGGGCATCCGTAGAGAGGAAAGAACAGAAGGGCATATAGAGATAAGATAACAGTAGAGAATCCAGAAAGAGCAGAAGACAGAAGGGCATACTGGAGATGAGAGAATAGAAGGGGATCCAGCAGGAGGAGAATGCAGAAGGGCATCCAGGGAGAGGAGAGGACAGAAGGGCATTCCAAGAGAGTTGAGAACAGAAGGGCATCCAGAGAGAAGAGAGAACAGAAGAGAATCCAGAAAGAGGAGAGAAGAGAAGGGCATCCAGAGAGAGAGCAGAAAACTAAAGGATATTTAGAGAAAGAAGAGGATAGAAGGGCATATAGTGAGAGGAGAAAACAGAAGGTTATCCAGGATTAGGAGAGAATTGAAGGGCATCCAGAAAGAGGAGAAAACAGAAGGGCTTCCAGAGAGAGGAGAGAACAGAAGAGCATCCAGAAAGAGGGGAATAGAGAAGGCATCCAGATGGAGAAGAGGACAGATGGGCATCCAGAGAGAAGAGAGGACAGAAGGGCATCCAGGGAGAAAAGAGAACAGAAGGGCATCCAGAGAAAGGAGAGAACAGAAGTGAATCAATAGAGAGGAGAGGACAGATGGGCATCCAGTGAGTTGAGAGAGCAGAAGGGCATCCAGAAAGAGGAGAGGACAGAAGGGCATCCACAGAAAAGAGAACAGAAGGCCATCCAGAGGGAGAAGAAGACAGAAGGGCATCTGGATAGAGTAGAGAAAAGAAGGGCAACTAGAGAGAGAAGAGAACAAAAGGCATTCAGAGAGAGGAGAGAACAGAAGTGAATCCAGAGAGAGGAGAAGACAGAAGGGCATTCAGAGAAAGGAGAGAGCAGAAGGGCATCCAGTGAGAAAACAGAACAGAAGGGCATCCAGAGAGAGAAGAGGACAGAAGGTCATGTAGAGAAAGCAGAGAAAAGAACAGCATCCAGAAAGAGGAGAAGATAGAAGGGCATCCAGAGATAGGGCAGACAGAAGGGCATCCACAGAAAAGAGAACAGAAGGCCATCCAGGAGGAGGAGAAGAAAGAAGGGCATCTGGATAGAGGAGAGAACAGAAGTGAATCCAGAGAGAGGGGAAGACAGGAGAGCATTCTGTGAGGCGAAGACAAAATGGAATCCAGAGAGTGGAGAGAACAGAAGGGCATCCAGAGTGATGAGAGTACAGGAGAGCACCCATAGAGAGAAGAGAACAGAAAGGCAACCAGAGAGATTAGTCGACAGAAGGGATCCAGAGAGAGGAGAGGATAGAAGGGCATCCAGAGCAAGGAGAGGACCGAAGGGCATCCAAAGAGACGAGAGGACAGAAGGGCACCCAGAGAGAGGAGAGGACAAAAGGGCATTCAGAAAGAGGAGAGACCAAAAGTGCATCCAGAGAGAGGAGAAGACAGAAGGAGATCTAGAGAGAGGTGAGCACAGAAGGGCATCCAGTGAGAAGAGAACAGAAGGGCATCCAAAGAGAGGAGAATACCGAACACAATTCAGAGAGAGGAGTAGACAGAAGGTCATCCAGAGAGAGCAGAGAACAGAAAGGCAACCAGAGATATTAGAGGACAGAAGGGATCTAGAGAGAGGAGTGGACAGAAGAACATCCACAGAGAGGAAAGGACAGAAGAGCATCCAGAGAGAGGCGAGGACAGAAGGGCATCTAGCGAGAGGAGAGAAGAGAAGTGCATCCAGAGAGAGGAGAAGACAAAATGGCATCCAGAGAGAGGTGAGCCCAGAAAAGCATCCAGAGAGAAGAAAACAGATGGGCATCCAATAAGAGGAGAAGACAGAAGGGCATCCAGAGAGAGGAAAGGAAAGAAAAGCATCCGGAGAGAGAAGAGAACAGATGGGCATACAGAGTGAGGAGAAGACACAAGAGCATCCAGAAAGGAGAGGAAAAAAGCATCTGGAGAGAGGAGAGAACGGAAGGGCATCCAGAGAGAGAAGAAGACAGAAGGGCATCCAGAGAGAGAAGAGTAAAAAAGGGCATACAGAGAGAGGAGAGAACAGAATGGCACCGAGATAGAAGAGAGGACAGAATGAGATTTACTGAGAGGGTAGAACAGAAGAGCATCCAGAGAGTGGAGAGAACAGAAAGGCATCCAAATAGAGGAAAGGACAGAAGGGCATCCAGAGAGAGGAGAAGACAGAAGGGCATCCAGAGAGAGGAGAAGACCGAAGGGCATCCAGAGATAGGAGAGTCCAGAAGGGTATCCAAAGAGATGAGAGAACAGAAGGGCATAAATAGAGAATAGAGGGCAGAAGGGCATCTAGAGAGAGGAGAGAAGAGAAGGGCATCAAGAGAGAGGAGAAGACAAAAAGGGAATCCAGAGATAGGAGAGAAAAGAAGGGCATCCAGAGATAGAAGTGGACAGAAGTGCATCCGGAGAGGGAAGGGGACAGACGGGCATCCAGGGAGAGAAGTGAACAGAAGGGCATCCATAAAGAGGAGAAGGCAGAAGGGCATCCAGAGAGAGGAGAGAACACAAGGGCATCCAGAAAACGAGAGAACAGAAGGGCGTCCAGATGAGGAGTGTACAGAAGGGCATTCAGAGAGAGGAGAGAGCAGAATGGCATCCAGAGAGAGGAGAAGACAGAAGTGAATCCAAAGATAGGAGGGAACAGAAGGGCATCCAGAGAGAGGAGAAGAATGAAGGGCATCCAGAGAGAGGAGAGAACAGAAGCGCATCCAGAAAGAGGAGAAAACAGAAGGAAATCTGGAGAACGAGAAGACAGAAATGTATCCAAAGAGAGGAGAGAACATAAGTTCATGCAAACAGAGGAAAAGTCAGAAGGGCATCCAGAGAGAGAAGAGGACAGAAGGGCATCCAGAGAGTGGAGAGAACAGAAGGGCATCCAGGAAGGTGAGAGAACAGAAGAGAATCCAGAAAGAGGAGAGAAGAGAATGGCATCCAGAGAGAGCAGAAGAGTAAAGGACAATTAGAGAAAGAAGAGGATAGAAGGGCATATAGAGAGAAAAGAAGACAGAAAGGTATCCAAGATGAGGAGAGAATTGAAGGGCACCCAGAAAGAGGAGAAAACAGCAGGGCGTCCAGAGAGAGGAGAGAACAGAAGAGCATCCGTAGAGAGGGGAAGAGAGAAGGCATCCAGATGAAGAAGAGGACAGACGGGCATTCAGAGAGAAGAGAGGACAGAAGGGCATCCAGTGAGAAAAGAGAACAGAAGGGCATCCAGAGAGAGGAGAGGACAGAAGGGCATCTAGAGAAAGCAGAGAAAAGAAGGGCATCCAGAAAGAGGAGAAGATAGAAGGGCATCCAGAGATAGGGCAGACAGAAGGGCATCCACAGAAAAGAGAATAGAAGGGTGAGGATAAGAAAGAAGGGCATCTGTATAGAGGAGAGAATAGAAGTGAATCCAGAGAGAGGTGAAGACAAAAGGGAATCCAGAGAGAGGAGAGAACAGAAGGGTAATCAGAGTGATGAGAGTACAAGAGAGAATCCATAGAGAGAAGAGAACAGAAAGGCAACCAGAGAGATTAGAGGACAGAATGGATCCAGAGAGCGGAGTGGACAGAAGGGCATCCAGAGAGACAAGAGGACAGAAGGGCACCCAGAGAGAGGAGAGGACAGAAGGGCATCCAGAGAGAGGAGAGACCAGAAGTGCATCCAGAGAGTGGAGAAGACAGAAGGACATCCAGAGAGAGGTGAGCACAGAAGTGCTTCCAGAGAGAAGAGAACAGAAGGGCATCCAAAGAGAGGAGAATCCCAAAGGGCATTCAGAGAGAGCAGTAGACAGAAGGTCAACCAGAGAGAACAGAGAACAGAAAGGCAACCAGAGAGATTAGAGGACAGAAGGGATCTAGAGAGAGGAGAGGACAGAAGAACATCCAGAGAGAGAAGAGGACAGAAGGGCATCCAGAGAGAGGAGAGGACAGCAGAACATCCAGAGAGAGGTGACCCCAGAAGAGCATCCAGAGAGAAGAGAACAGAAGGGCATCCAAAAAGAGGAGAAGACAGAAGGGCATCCAGAGAGGAGAGAAAAAAAGGTGTCTGGAGAGAGGAGGGAACGGAAGGGCATCCAGAGAGAGGAGAAGACAGAAGGACATCCAGAGAGAGGAGAGTAAAGAAAGGCATACAGAGAGAGAAGAGAACAGAATGGCATCCAGGTAGAGAATTGAACAGAAGGTTATCCAGAGAGAGGAGAGGACAGAAGGGCACCTACAGAGATCAGAGAATACAAGGACATCCAGAAAGAGGGGATTACAGAAGGGCATCGGTAGAGAGGAGAGAAGAGAAGGGCACCCTGATAGAAGAGAGGACAGAATGGCATCTACAGAGAGGGTAGAACAGAAGAGCATCGAGAAATCCAGAGAGAGGTGAAGGGCATCCAAATAGAGGAGAGGACAGAAGGGCATCCAGAGAGAGAAGACAGAAGGGCATCCAGAGATAGGAGAGTACAGAAGGGAATCCAGAGGTAGGAGAGCACAGAATGGTATCAAAAGAGATGAGAGAACAGAAGGGCATAAATAGAGAATAGAGGACAGAAGGGCATCTAGAGAGAGGAGAGAAGAGAAGGGCATGGAGAGAGAGGAGAAGACAAAAAGGGCATGCAGAGATAGGAGAGAAAAGAAGGGCATCCAGAGAGAGAAGTGGACAGAAGGGCATCCGGAGAGGGGAGAGGACAGATGGGCATCCAGAAATAAGAGAGAACAGAAGTGCATCCAGAGTGAGGAGTGTACAGAAGGGCATTCAGAGAGAGGAGAAGACAGAAATGAATCCAAAGATAGGAGAGAATGGAAGGGTAACCAGAGAGAGGAGAGAACAGAATGGCATCCAGAGAGAGGAGAGGACAGAATGGCATCCAGAGTGTGGAGAAAACAGAAGGGCATCCAGAGAGAGGAGAGAATAGAAGGGCATCGAGAGAGGGGAGAGAACAGAAGGGCATCCAGAGAGAGGAAAGGACAGAAGGGCATCCAGAGAAAGGAGAGAACAGAAGTGAATCCAAAGAGAGGGAAAGACAGAAGGGCATTCAGAGAGAGAAGAAAGAAGAAGGGCATCCAGAGAGAGGAGAAGACAGAAGGGCATACCATTAGAGGATAGGACAGATGGGCATCAAGAGAAATTAGAGAGCAGAAGGGCATCCAGAAAAAGGAGAGGACAGAAGGGCATGCAGAGAGAGGAGAGGACAGAAGGTCATGAAGAGAGAGGAGAGGACAGAATGGCATTCAGAAAGAGGAGAGGACAGAAGGACATTCAGAGAGAGGAGAAGACAGAAGGGAATCCAAAGAAAGGAGAGAACAGAAGCCCATTCAGTGAGAGGAGAAGAAAGAAGGGCATCCGGAGAGAAGAGAGAACAGATGGGCATCTAGAGATTGGACAAGACAGAAGGACATCAAGAAAAAGAGGACAGAATGTCATACTGATAGAGGAGAGAACAGAAGGGCATCCCAAGAGAGGAGAAAACAGAAGGGCATCCTTAGAGAGAAGAGGACAGAAGGGCATGCGGAGAGAGGAAAGAACAGAAGGGTATATAGGATAAGATAACAGTAGAGAATCCAGAAAAAGCAGAAGACAGAAGGGCATACTGGAGATGAGAGAATAGAAGGGGATCCAGCAGGAGGAGAATGCAGAAGGGCATCCGGGGAGAGGAGAGGACAGAAGGGCATCCAGAGAGAGTTGAGAACAGAAGGGCATCCAGAGAGAAGAGAACAGAAGAGAATCCAGAAAGAGGAGAGAAGAGAAGGACATCCGGAGAGAGCAGAAGACTAAAGGACAATTAGAGAAAGAAGAGGATAGAAGGGCATATATGGAGAGGAGAAGACAGAAAGGTATCCAGGATGAGGAATGAATTGAAGGGCATCCAGAAAGAGGAGAAAACAGAAGGAAGTCCAGAGAAAGGAGGGAACAGAAGAGCATAAGGAGAGAGGGGAAGAGAGAAGGCATGCAGATGGAGAAGGGGACAGATGGGCTTCCAGAGAGAGTAGAGGACAGAAGGGCATCCAGTGAGAAAAGAGAACAGAAGGGCATCCAGAGAGAGAAGAGGACAGAAGGGCATCTACAGAGAGGGTAGAACAGAAGAGCATCGAGAGAGTGGAGAGAACAGAAGGGCATCCAAATAGAGAAGAGTACAGAAGGGCATCCAGAGAGAGGAGAGAACAGAAGGGTATCCGGAGATTGGAGATAACTGAAAGGCATCCAGAGAGATGAGAGGACAGAAAGGCATCCAGAGAGATGAGAGGACAGAAAGGCATCCAGAGAGAAGAGAAGAAAGAAGGGCAACCAGAGAGAGGAGGATACAAAAGGGTATCCAGTGATAGGAAATGACAGAATGGCATTCAGAGAGAGCAGAGCACAGGAGGGTATCCAAAGACATGAGAGAACAGAAGGGTATAGAGAATAGAGGACAGAAGGGCATCTAGAGAGAGGAGAGAAGAGAAGGGCATTGAGAGAGAGAGGAGAAGACAAAAAGGTAATCCAGATATAGGAGAGAAAAGAGGGGCATCCAGAGATAGAAGTGGACAGAAGGGCATCCGGAGAAGGGAGAGGACAGATGGGCATCCAGGGAGAGAATTTAACAGAAGGGCATCCAGAAAGAGGAGAAATCAGAAGGGCATCTGGAGAGAGGAGAAAACACAAGGGCATCCAGAAAAAAGAGAGAACAGAAGGGCATCCAGAGTGAGGAGGGTACAGAAGGGCATTCAGAGAGAGGAGAGAGCAGAAGGGCATCCAGAGAGGGGAGAAGACAGAAGGGCATCCAGAGTGAGGAGAGAACATAATGGCATCCAGAAAGAGAAGACGGAAGGGCATCCAGAGAGAGGAGAGGACAGAAGGGAATCCAGGGAGAAAAGAGAACTGAAGGGCATCCAGAGAGAGGAGAGGACAGAAGGGCATCTAGAGAAAGCAGAGAAAAGAAGGGCACCCAGAAAGAGGAGAAAATAGAAGGGCATCCACAGATAGGGCGGACAGAAGGGCATCCACAGAAAAGAGAACAGATAGCCATCCAGGGGGAGGAGAAGAAAGAAGGGCATCTGGATAGATGAGAGAACAGAAGTGAATCCAGAGAGAGGGGAAGAGAGGAGGGCATTCAGAGAGAGGAGAAGACAAAAGGGAATCCAGAGAGAGGAGAGAACAGAAGGGCATCCAGAGGGATGAGAGTACAGGAGAGCATCCATAGAGAGAAGAGAACAGAAAGGCAACCAAAGAGATTAGAGGATAGAAAGGAACCAGAGAGAGGAGAGGACAGTAGGGTATCCAGAGCGAGGTAAGGACAGAAGGGTACACAGAGAGAGGAGAGGACAGAAGGGCATCCAGAGAGAGGAGAGACCAGAAGTGCATCCAGAGAGAGGAGAAGACAGAAAGACATCGAGAGAGAGGTGAGCACAGAAGGTCATCCAGAGATAAGGGAACAGAAGGGCATCCAAAGAGAGGAGAGGACAGAATGACATCCAGAGATTGCAGAAAACAGAAGGGCATCCAGAGCGAGGGGAGAACAGAAGGGCATCTAGAGTGAGGAGAGAACAGAAGGGCATCCAGAGAGAGGAAAGGACAGAAGGGCATCCAGAGAAAGGAGAGAACAGAAGTGAATCAAGAGAGGGGGGTAGACAGAAGGGCATTCAGAGAGAAGAGAAAGCAGAAGGGCATCCAGAGAGAGGAGAAGACAGAAGCGCATACCAGTAGAGGAAAGGACAGATGGGCATCAATAGAGATGAGAGAGCAGAAGGGCATCCAGAAAGAGGAGAGGATAGAAGGGCATGCAGAGTGAGGAGAGGACAGAAGGGCATGCAGGGAGAGGAGAGTACAGAATGGCGTTCAGAGAGAGGAGAGGACAGAAGGGCATCCAGAGAGAGGAGAGGACAGAAGGGAATCCAAAGAAAGGAGAGAACAGAAGGGCATTCAGAGAGAGGAAAAGAAAGAAGGGCATCTGGAGAGAAGCGAGAACAGATGGGCATCCAGAGAGTGGATAAGACAGAAGGACATCAAGAAAATGAGGACAGAATGTCATACTGATAGAGGAGAGAACAGAAGGGCATCCCAAGAGTGGAGAAAACACAAGGGCATCCATAGAGAGGAGAGGACAGAAGTGCATCCGGAGAGATGAAAGAACAGAAGGGCATATAGAGATAAGATAACAGTAGAGAATCCAGAAAGAGTCGAAGACAGAAGGCCATACTGGAGATGAGAGTATAGAAGGGCATTCAGCAGGAGGAGAATGCAGAAGGGCACCCGGGGAGAAGTGAGGACAGAAGGGCATCCCGAGAGAGTTGAGAACAGAAGGGCATCTAGAGAAAGCAGAGAAAAGAAGGTCATCAAGAAAGAGGAGAAGATAGAAGGGCATCCAGAGATAGGGCAGACAGAAGGGCATCCACAGAAAAGAGAATAGAAGGCCATTCAGGGCAAGGAGAAGAAAGAAGGGCATCTGTATAGAGGAGAGAACAGAAGTGAATCCAGAGAGAGGTGAAGACAGGAGGGCATTCAGAGAGAGGTGAAGATAAAATGGAATCCAGAGAGAGGAGAGAACAGAAGGGCAATCAGAGTGATGAGAGTGCAGGAGAGAATCCATAGAGAGAAGAGAACAAAAAGGCAACCAGAGAGATTAGAGGACGAATGGATCCAGAGAGCGGAGAGGACAGAAGGGCATCCAGAGAGACAAGAGGACAGAAGGGCACCCAGAGAGAGGAGAGGACAGAAGGGCATCCAGAGAGAGGAGAGACCAGAAGTGCATCCAGAGAGAGGAGAAGACAGAAGGACATCCAGAGAGAGGTGAGCACAGAAGCGTTTCCGGAGAGAAGAGAACAGAAGGGCATCCAAAGAGAGGAGAATCCCAAAGGGCATTCAGATAGAGCAGTAGACAGAAGGTCAACCAGAGAGAACAGAGAACAGAAAGGCAACCAGAGAGATTGAAGGACAGAAGGGATCCAGAGAGAGGAGAGGACAGAAGAACATCCAGAGAGAGGAGAGGACCGAAGGGCATCCAGAGAGAGGAGAGGACAGCAGGACATCCAGAGAGAGGTGACCCCAGAAGAGCATCCAGAGAGAAGAGAACAGAAGGGCATCCAAAAAGAGGAGAAGACAGAAGGGCATCCAGAGATAGGAGAGGAAAGAAAGGCATCCAGAGAGAGGAGAGAACAGAAGGGCATAAAGAGAGAGGAGAAGACAGAAGGACATCCAGAGAGAGAAGAGGACAGAAGGACACCTATAGAGATCAGAGAATACAAGGACATCCAGAAAGAGGGGAAGACAGAAGGGCATCGGTAGAGAGGAGAGAAGAGAAGGGCACCCAGAGAGAAGAGAGGACAGAATGACATCTACAGAGAGGGTAGAACAGAAGAGCATCGAGGGAGAAGAGAGAACAGAAGAGCATCCAAATAGAGGAGAGGAGAGAAGGGCATCCAGTGAGAGGAGAGAACAGAAAGGCATCCAGAGAGATGAGAGGACAGAAGGGCATCCAGAGAGAGAAGACAAAAGGGCATCCAGAGAGAGGAGAAGACAGAAGGGCATCCAGAGACAGGATAGGACTGAAGGGCATCCAGAGATAGGAGAGCACAGAAGGGTATCCAAAGAGATGAGAGAACAGAAGGGCATAAATAGAGAATAGAGGGCAGAAGGACATCTAGATAGAGGAGAGAAGAGAAGGGCATCGAGAGAGAGAAGAAGACAAACAGGGAATCCATAGATAGGAGAGAAAAGAAAGGCATCCAGAGGGAGAAGTGAACAGAAGGGCATCCGGACAGATGGGCATCCACAGATAAGAGAGAACAGAAGGGCATCCAGAGTGAGGAGTGTACAGAAGGGCATTCATAGAGAGGAGAGAGCAGAAGGGCATCCAGAGAGAGGAGAAGACAGAAATGAATCCAAAGATAGGAGAGAACAGATGGGCATTTAGAGAGAGGAGAGAACAGAAGCGCATCCAGAGAGAGGAGAGGACAGAATGGCATCCAGAGAGTGGAGAAAACAGAAGGGCATCCAGAGAGAGTAGAGAACAGAAGGGCATCTAGAGAGAGGAGAGAACAGAAGGGCTTCCAGAGAGAGGAGAGGACAGAAGGGCATCCAGAGAAAGGAGAGAAAATAATTGAATCCAGAGAGAGGGGAAGACAGAAGGGCATCCAGAGAGAGGAGATGTCAGAAGCGCATACCAGGGGAGGAGAGGACAGATGGGCATCAAGGGAGATGAGAGAGCAGAAGGGCATCCAGAAAGAGGAGAGGACAGAAGGGCATGCAGAGAGAGGAGAGGACAGTAGGGCATGCAGAGAGAGGAGAGGACAGAAGGGCATGAAGATAGAGGAAAGGACAGAATTGCATTCAGAGAGATTAGAGGACAGAAGGACATTCAGAGAGAGGAGAAGACAGAAGGGAATCCAAAGAAAGGAGAGAACAGAAGGGCACTCAGTGAGAGGAGAAGAAAGAACAGCATCTGGAGAGAAGAGAGAACAGATGGGCATCCAGAGAGTGGACAAGACAGAAGGACATCAAGAAAAACAGGGCAGAATGTCATATTGATAGAGGAGAGGACAGAAGGGCATCCCACGAGAGGAGAAAACACAAGGGCATCCATAGAGAGGAGAGGACAGAAGGGCATCCGGTGAGAGGAAAGAACAGAAGGGGATATAGAGATGAGATAACAGTAGAGAATCTAGAAAGAGCAGAAGACAGAGGGGCATACTGGAGATGAGAGAATAGAAGGACATCCAGCGGGAGGAGAACGCAGAAGGGCATCCCGAGTGAGTTGAGAACAGAAGGGCATCCAGAGAGAAGAGAGAACAGAAGAGAATCCAGAAAGAGGAGAGAAGAGAAGGGCATCCAGAGAGAACAGAAGACTAAAGGACATTTAGAGAAAGAAGAGGATAGAAGGGCATATAGAGAGAGGAGAAGACAGAAGGGTATCCAGGATGAGGAGAGAATTGAAGGGCATCCAGAAAGAGGAGAAAACAGAAGGGCTTCCAGAGAGAGGAGAGAACAGAAGAGCATCCAGAAAGAGGGAAAGAGAGAAGGCATCCAGATGGAGAAAAGGTCAGACGGGCATCCAGAGAGAGGAGAGGACAGAAGGATATCCAGGGAGAAAAAAGAACAGAAGGGCATCCAGAGAGAGGAGAGGACAGAAGGGCATCTAGAGAAAGCAGAGGAAAGAACGGCATCCAGAAAAAGAAGATAGAAGTGCATCCAGAGACAGGGTGGACAGAAGGGCATCCACAGAAAAGAGAACAGAAGGCTATCCAGAGGGAGGAGAAGACAGAAGGGCATTTGGATAGAGGAGAGAACAGAAGGGCTAATAGAGTGAGGAGAGAACAGAAGGGCATTCAGAGAGAGGAGAGAACAGAAGTGAATCCAGAAAGAGGAGAAGACAGAAGGGCATTCAGAGAGAAGAGAGAGCAGAATGGCATCCAGAGAAAGGAGAAGCCAGAAGGGAATGCAAAGAGAGGAGAGAACATAAGGGCATCCAGAGAGAGGAGAAGACAGAAGGTCATATAGAGAGAGGAGAGGACAGATGGGCATCCATAGAGAGGAGAAAGCAGAAGGGCATCCAGAAAGTGGAGAGGACAGAAGGGCATCCAGAGAGAGGAGAGGATAGAAGGGCATCTAGAGTGAAGAGAGTAGAGAAATGATTTCAGTGAGAGGAGAAGACAAAAAGGGAATGCAGTGAGAGGAGAGGACAGAAGGGCATCCAGAGAGAGGAGAAGACAGAAGGGAATCCAAAGACAGGAGAGAACGGAAGGGCATTCAGAGAGAGGAGAAGAAAGAAGGGCATCCAAAGAGAAGAGAGAACAGATGGGTATCCAAAGAGTGGAGAAGGCAGAAGGGAATCCAAAGAGAGGAGAAAACAGAAGGGCATCAATGGAGATGAGAATACAGAAGGGCATCTAGAGAGAGGAGAGAACAGAAGGGCATCTAGGGAGAGGAGAATTTAGAAGGGCAACCAGAGAGAGGAATGAACAGAAAGCCATCAAGCGTGAGGAGAAGGCAGAAAAGCATCCATAGAGAGGAGAGAACACAAGGGCATCCAGAAAAAAAGAGAGAACAGAAGGGAATCCAGAGTGAGGAGTGAACAGAAGGGCATTCAGAGAGAGGCGAGAGAAGGGCATCCAGAGAGCGGAGAAGGCAGAAGGGAATAAAAGAGAGGAGAGAAAAGAAGAGCATCCAGAGAGAGGAGAAGACAGAAGGGCATCCGTTGAGAGGAGAGAAGAGAAGTGCATCCAGAAAGAGGAGAGAACACAAGGTAATACAGAGAAGGAGAAGACAGAAGCATATCCAAAGAGAGGAGAGAACAGACGGGCTTGCGAAGAGAGGAGAAGTCAGAAGGGCATCCAGAGAGAGGAGAGGACATAAGCGCATCTGAAAATAGAAGAGAACATAAGAACTTCCAGGGAGAGGAGAGAACAGAAGTGCATCTAGAGAGAGGAGAGAACAGAACGGCATCCAGAGAGAGGAGAGGACAGAGGGCATCTAGAGAAAGGAGAGAACAGAAGTGAATCCAGAGATAGGGGAGGTCAGTAGGGCATTCAGAGAGAGGAGAGAGCAGAAGGGCATCCAGAGAGAGGAGAGGACAGAAGTGCATACAGAGAGAGGAGAGGACAGAAGGGTATCCAGAGAGAGGAGAGAACAAAAGAGCATTCAGAGAGAGGAAAGAGCAAAAGGGCATACAGAGAGAGGAGAAGACCGAAGAGAATCCAAAGAAAGGAGAGAACAGAGGGCATTCAAAGAGGAGAAGAAAGTAGGGCATCTGGAGAGAAGAGAAAACAGATGGACATCCAGAGATTGGAGAAGACAGAAGAGCATCAAGAAAAAGAGGACAGAATGTCATACTGAGAGAGGAGAGAATAGAAGGGCAATCAGAGAAAGGAGAGAAGTGAAGTGAATCCAGAGAGAGGAGAAGACAGAAGGGCATTCAGAGAGAGGAGAGAACAGAAGGGCATACAGAGAGAGGAGAATGCAGACGGGAATCCAAAGAGAGGAGAGGACACATGGGCACCCCGAGTGACTTGAGAATGGAAGGACATCCAGAGAGAAGAGAGAACAGATTAGAATCCAGAATGAGGAGAGGACAGAAGGGCATCCAGGAAGAGGAGAAGATAGAAGGGTATCCAGCTTGAGGAGAGAATTGAATGGCAACTCGAGATAGGAGAAGACATAAGGGTATCCCGAGAGAGGAGAGAACAGAAAGCCATCCAGAGTGAGGAAAAGGCAGAAGGGCATCTGGAGAGAGGAAAGAATAGAAGGGCATCCAGAAAAAGGAGAGAACAGAAGAGCATCCAGAGAGAGGAGAGAACAGAAAGGCTTTCAGAGAGAGGAGAGAGCAGAAGTGCATCCAGAGAGAGTAGAAGACAGAAGGGCATCCAAAGAGAGGAGAGAACAGAAGGGCATCCAGGAAGATGAGATAACAGAAGAGAATCTAGGAGAAGGAGAGAACAGAAGGCCATTCAGTGAGAGCAGAAGACTGAAGGACATCTAGAGAGAGAAGAGGACAGAAGGGCATCTGGAGAGAGAAAAAGACAGAAGGGCATCCATAGAGAGAAGGGGACAGACAGCATCTATTGATAGGAGAGAACAGAAGGGCATCCAGAGAGAGCAGAGGACAGAAGGGAATCTAGAGTGAGGAGAGAATTGTAGGGCATCCAGAGAGAGGAGAAGACAGAAGGCCATCCAGAAAGAGGAGAGAGCAGAAGGGCATCTAGGGATAGGAATGGACAGAAGGGCATCCAGGGATAGGAGAGAACAGAAAGCCATCCAGAAAAGGGAGAAGACAGGATGGCATCTAGAGAGAGGAGAGAACAGAATGGCATCCAGAGAGAGGAGAGAACAGAAGGGAATCCAGAGATTGAAGAAGACAGAAGGGCATCCAGAGAGAGTAGAGAATAGAAAGGTATTCAGAGAGCAGAGAAGACAGAAGGGCATCTAGAGAGAGGAGATGACAGAAGGGCATCCAGAGAAAGGAGAAGACAAAAAGGGAATCCAGAGAGAGGAGAGAACAGAAGGGCATACAGAGAGAGGAGAAGACAGAAGGGCATCCAGAGAGAGGAGAGGACAGAAAGGCATCCAGAAAAAGAAGAGAGCAGAAAAGCATTCAGAGATAGGAAAGGACAGAAGGGCATCCAGAGAGAGGAGAAAACAGATCGCTATTCAGAGAGAGAAGACAGAAGGGCATCCGGAGAGAGGAGAGAACAGAAGGGCATCCAGAAGAGAAGAGAACAGAAACCTATCCAGAGAGACAAGAAGACAAAAAGGGAATCCAAAAAGAGGAAAGAACAGAAGGGCATCCAGAGAGAGGAGAAGACAGAAGGGCATTCAGAGAGAGGAGAGGAGAGAAGGGCATCCAGAGGGAGGAGAGAACAGAAAGCTATCCAGAGAGAGGAAAAGACAGACGTGCATCCAGAGAGAGTAGTGAACAGAAGGGCATCCAGAATTGGAGAGAACAGAAGGGCATTCAGAGAGAGGGGAAGACAGAGGCAACCCAGAAAGAGGAGAGAACAGAAGAGCATCTAGAGAGAGGAGAAGACAGAAATGAATCCAGAGAGAGGATAGAGCAGAAGGGCATCCAGAGAGAGGAGAAGACAGAATGGCATCCGGAGAGAGGAGAGAATAGAAATGCATCCAGAGAGGAGAGGGGAGAAGGGCATCAAGAGAGAGGAGAAGTCAGAAGGGCATCCAGAGAGAAGTGAGCACAGAAGGGCATCCAGAGAGAAGAGAACAGAAGGGCATCCAGAGAGAGGAGAAGACAGAAGTGTATCCACAAAGAGGAGAGGACAGAAAAGCATCCAGAAAGAGGAGAGAAAAGCATTCAGAGATAGAAGAGGACAGAAAGGCATCCAGAGGGAGGAGAGAACAGAAAGCTATCCAGAGAGAGGAGAAGACAGACGCGCATACAGTGAGAGGAGTGAACAGAAGGGAATCCAGAAGTGGAGAGAACAGAAAGGCATCCAGAGAGAGGAGAAGACAGAAGGGAATCCAGAGAGAGGATAGAGCAGAAGGGCATCCAGAGAGAGGAGAAGATAGAAGGCAATCCAGAGAGAGGAGAGAACAGAAGGGCATCCAGAGAGAGGAGAAGACAGAAGGGAATCCAGAGAGAGGATAGAGCAGAAGGGCATCCAGAGAGAGGAGAATACAGAAGGGCATCTGGAGAGAGGAGATAACAGAAGGGAATCCAGAGAGAGAAGAAGACAGAAGGATATCCAGAGTAAGCAGAACATTGTCGGGCATCCAGAGAGATTAGAATACTGAAGGGCATCGAGACAATCAAGAGAACAGAAGGGCATAGGGAGAGAAGAAAAGACAAAAGGGCATCCAGAGAGAGGAGAGGACAGAAAGGCATTGAGAGAGAGAGGAGAGCACCAAAGGGAATCCAGAGAGACGAGAGTACAGAAGGATATTCAGAGAGAATAAAGGATACAAGGGCATCTTAAGAGAGGAGAGAAGAGCAGCGCATCTAAAGAGAGGAGAAGACAAAAAGGGAATTCAGAGACAGGAGAGAACAGTAGGGCATCCAGAGAGAGTTGAGGACAGAAGGGCATCCAGAGAGAGGAGAGGACAGAAGAGAATCAGGAGAGAGGGGAGAACAGAAGGGCATCCATGGAGAGGAGAGTTCAGAAGGGCATGCACAGAGAGGAGAGAACAGACGGGCATCTAGAGAGTAGAGAAGACAGAAGGGCATCCAGAGAGAGTAGAGAATAGAACGGTATCCAGAGAGCAGAGAATACAGAAGGGCATCCAGAGAAAGGAGAAGACAGAAGGGCATCCAATGAGAGGGGAGAACAGAAGGGCATCCAGAGAGAGGAGAGGACAGAAGGGCTTCCATAAAGAGAAGAAGACAGAAGGGCATCCAGAGAGATTAGTGGACAGAAGAGAATCTAGAGACAGAAGAGAACAAAAGGGAATCCAGAGATATGAGAGAACAGAAGTGCATCTAGAGAGAGGAGAATACTGAAGGGCATCCAGAGAGATGAGAAGACAGAAGAGCATTCGGAGAGAGGAACAAACGGAATGGCATCCAGAAGGAGGAGAGAACAAAATGGCATCCAGAGAGAGGAGAAGACTGAAGGGCATCAAGAGAATCGAAAGAACAGAAAGGCATAGGGAGAGAGGAGAAGACAGAAGGGCAACTAGAGAGAGGAGAGGACAGAAGGGCATGCAGAGAGAGCAGAGCACGAAAGGGAATCCAAAGAGAGGAGGGAACATAAGGACATCCAGAGAGAATAGAAGATACAAGGGCATCTTGAAAGAGGAGAGAAGAGCAGCGCATTTAGAGAGAGGAGAAGACAAAAAGGGAATTCAGAGAGAGGAAAGAACAGTAGGGCTTTCAGAGAGGTGAGGACAGAAGGGCATCCAGAGAGAGGAGAGGACAGAAGAGCATCCAGAGAGAGGGGAGAACATAAGGGCATCCGTGGAGAGGAGAGGTCAGAAGGGCATGCACAGAGAGCAGAGAACAGAAGGGCATCCAGAGAGCAGAGAAGACAGAAGGGCATCCAGAAAGAGTAGAGAATAGAACGGTATCCAGAGAGCAGAAAAGAAAGAAGGGCATCCAGAGAAAGGTGAAGACAGAAGGGCATCCAGTGAGAGGAGAGAACAGAAGGGCATCCAGAGAGAGGAGAAGACAGAAGGGCATCCATAGAGTCGTGAAAACAGAAGTGAATGCAGAGAGAAAGGAGAAGAGAGAATGGCATCCAGAGTGAAGAGAACACAAGACCATCCAGAGAGAGGAGAGATCAGAAGGTCACCCAGAGAGAGGAGAAGACAGAAGGACATCCAGAGAGATTAGAGGACAGAAGGGAATTCAGATGGAGGAGAGAACAGAAGGGCATAAAAAGAGAGGAGAGGACACAAGTGCATTCAGAGAGAGGAGAGAACCTAAAGACATGTAGAGAGAGGAGAGGACAGAAGAGCATCCACGATTGCGAAGAACAGAAGAGCACCGAGAGAGAGGAGACAACATAAGGGCATCCAAAGAGAGAAGAGGACAGAAGTGCATCCAGAGAGAGGAGAGAACTGAAGGGAATCTGGAGAGAGGAGAGGACAGAAGGGCTTCCAGAGAGAAAAGAAGACAGAAGGGCATCCAGAGAGATTAGAGGACAGAAGAGAATCTAGAGAGAGAAGAGAACAGAAGGGAAACCAGAGATATGAGACAACAGAAGGAAATCCAGAGAGAGAAGTGGACAGTAGGGTATCCAGAGAGAGGAAAGGATAGAAGGGCATCCAGAGAGAGGAGAGAACAAAAGGGCATCCAGAGAGAGAAGACAGAAGTGTTTTCAGAGAAAGGAGAGTAAAGAAGGTCATCCAGAAAGAGGAGAATACAGAAGGGCATCCAGAGAGAGGAGAGAATAGAAGAGCATCGGATGAGAGGAGAAAGCAGAAGAACATCAAAAGAGAGGAGAGGACAGAAGAGCATCCATTGAGAAGAGAAGACAGAAGGTCATCCAGAGAGAAGATAGGACAAAAGGGCATCCAGAGAGATGAGAGAACAGAAGATCATCCAGAGAGAGAAGAGAACAGAACGGCAACCAGAGAGAGTAGATGACAGAATGGCATCCCGAGAGAAGAGAGGAACAAATGGCACCCAGAGAGAGAAGAGGATACAAGGGCATCCAGATAGAGGAGAGAACAGAAGGGCATACACAGAGAGGAGAGAACAGAAGGGTATCCTGAGAGAGGAGAGGAAAAAAGGGCATACAGATAGAGGAGAGAACAGAAGAACATCCAAAGAATGGAGAAGACAGAAGGGCATCCAGAGAGAGGAGAGGACAGAAAGACATCCTATAAGAAGAGAGAACAGAAGGGCATCCAGAGAGATGAGTGTACAGGAGAAATCCAGAAAGAGGAGAGAACAGAAGCCCATCCAGAGAGAGCAGAAAACTGAAGGAAATCCAGAGAGAGAAGAGGTCTGAAGGGCATCCAGAGTGAGGAGAAGACAGAAGGGCATCCAGAGAGAGTAGAGGACAGAATGACATCCAGTGAGAGGAGATAACAGAAGGGCATCTATAGAGCTATAGAGAGGAGAAGACAGAAGGATATACAAAGTAATAATAAAATTGTTGGGCAACCTGAGAGAGTAGAAGACTGAAGGGCATCGAGAGAATCGAGAGAACAGAAAGGCATAGGGAGAGAGAAGAAGACAGAAGGGCAACCAGTGAGAGGAGAGAACAGAAGGGCATCCAGAGAGAGGAGAAGAGACAAGGGCATCCATAGAGTGGTGAAAATAGAAGTGCATGCAGAGAGAGAGGAGAAGATAGAAGGGCATCCAGAGTGAAGAGAACACAGAAGAGCATCCAGAGAGAGGAGAGATCAGAAGGACATCCAGAGAGATTAGAGGACAGAAGGGAATTCAGATGGAGGAGAGAACAGAAGGGCATAAAAAGAGAGGAGAGGACACAAGTGAATTCAGAGAGAGGAGAGAACAGAAAGACATGTAGAGAGAGGAGAGGACAGAAGGGCATCCACAAATTTGGAAGAACAGAAGAGCACCGAGATAAAGGAGACAACATAAGGGAATCCAAAGAGATGAGCGAATAGAAAAGCATCCAAAAAGAGGAGAGAACAGAAGGGCATCCTGAGAGATGAGAGAACAGAAGATAATCTAGAGAGAAAAGAGAACAGAAGGGCAACCAGAGATATGAGAGGACAGAAAAAAATCCAGAGAGAGGAGAGGACAGAAGGGCATCCAGAGCGTGGAGAGTACAGAAGGGCATCCAGAGCGAGGTGAGGACAGAAGGGCATCCAGAGAGAGGAGAGGACAGAAGGGCATCCAGAGTGAGGAGAGGACAGAAGGGCATCCATAGAGCAGAGATGACAGAAGGTCATCCAGAGATAGGAGAGACCAGAAAGGCATCCAGAAAGAGGAGAATACAGAAGGGCATCCACAGAGAGGAAAGAATAGAAGAGGATCGGATGAGAAGAGAAAACAGAAGGGAATCAAAAGAGAGGAGAGGACAGCAGGGCATCCATAGAGAAGAGAATACAGAACGCCATCCAGAGAGAGGAGAGGACACAAGGGCATCCAGATAGAGGAGAGAACAGAAGGGCATACAGAGAGGAGAGAACAGAAAGGTATCCAGTTAGAGGAGAAGAAAATAGGGCATCCAGAGAGAGGAGAGAACAGAAGGGCATCCAAAGAAAGGCAAAGACAAAAGAGCATCCAGAGAGTGGAGAGGACAGAAGGACATCCCAAAAGAAGAGAGAACACAAGGGTATCCAGAGAGATGAGAGAACAGGAGAGAATCCAGAAAGAGGAGAGAACAGAAGCCAATCTAGAGACAGCAGGAGACTGAAGAACATCCAGAGAGAGGAGAAGACAGAAGGGCATCCAGAGAGAGTAGAGGACAGAATGGCATCCAGTGAGAGAAGAGAAAAGAAGGGCATCTAGAGAGAGGAGAAGACAGAAGGATATCCAGAGTGAAGAGAAAATTGTCGGGCTTCCAGATGGAGGAGAATATTGAAGGGCATCGAGAGAATCGAGAGAAGAGAAGGGCATAGGGAGAGAGGAGAAGACAGAAGGGCATCCAGAAAGAGGAGGGAACAGAAGGGCATCCAGAGAGAGGAGAGAACAGAAGAGCATCCAGAGAGAGGAGAGGACAAAAGAGATCCAAAGTGAGGAGAGAACAGAAAGAGATCCAGAGACAGGAGTGGACAGAAAGGCATAGGAGTGAGGAGAGTACAGAAGGGCATCCAGAGAGAGAGGGAACAGAAGGGCATCCAGAGGAATGAGAGGACAGAAGAGAATCTAGAGAAAGGAGAGAAAAGAAGGACATCCAGAGAGAGAAAAGAACAGAATGACATCCAGAGAGAGGAGAAGACAGACGGGCATCAGGAAAGAGGAGAGAACAGAAGGACCTCTAGATGGAGGAGACAACAGAAGGCCATCCAGAGTGACGAAAATACCGAAGGGGATCCAGAGAGAGGAGAGGACAGAAGGGCATCCAATGAGGAGAAAACAGAAGGGCATCCAGATAGAGGAGAAGACAGAAAGGCATCCAGAGAGATGAGAGGACAGAAAGGCATGTCGAGAGAGGAGAAGACATAAAAGCATCCCTAGATATGTGGAAACAGAAGGGCATCCAGACTGAGGAGAAGACAGAAGGGCATCCAGAGAGATGACTTGACAGTAGAGCATATGGAGAGTGGAGAGATCAGAAGGTCATCCAGAGAGAGGGGAAGACAGAAGTGCATCCACAGAGAGGAGAGGACAGAAGGTCATCCAGAAAGAGGAGAAGACAGAAGGGCATCAGGATATAAGAGAGAAAAGAAGGTCATCCACAGAGAGGATACAACAGACGGTCATCCAGAGAGACGAAAAGATAGAAGGGTACCCAGAGAGAGGAGAGAACAGAAGGGCGTCCAGAGAGAGGAGAGAACAGAAGGGCATATATAGAGAGAAGAAGACAGAAGGGCATCCATAGATAGGTGAAAACAGAAGGGCATCCAGAGAGAGGAAAAGTCAGATGGGCATCCGGTTAGAGGAGAGAACTGAAGGGCATCCATAAAGAGGAGACGACAGAAGTTCATCCAGAGAGAAAAGAAGACAGAAGGGCATCCAGAGAGATAAGAAACAGAGAAGCATCCATAGAGAGAATATAATAGAAGTGCATCCAGAGAGATGAGAGGACAGAAAGGAATATAGAGAGTGGAGAATATAGAAGGGCATGTAGAGAGAGGAGAATTCAGAAGGGGCACCCAGCGAGAGTAGAGGAGAAAAGGTAATCCAGAGATAGAAGAGGACAGAAGGTCATACAGGAAGAGGACAGGACAGAAGGCCATCCAGCAAGAGGAGAGAACAGAAGGGCATCCAGAGAATGGATAGAACAGAAGAGCATCACAAGAGAGGGGAAACAGAAGGACATCAAAAGAGAGGAGGGAATAGAAAGGCATCCAGAGAGAAGAGAGAACAGAAAGGAATCCAGAGAGAGGAGAGAACAGAAGGGTTCCAGAGAGAGGAGAAGACACAAGGGCATCCAGAGAGAGGAAAGGACAGAAGGGCAACCAGAGAGAGAAGAGGACACAATGGCATCCACATAGACGAAAGAACTGGAAGGCATCCAGAAAGAGAAGAGAACAGAAGGGCATCCAAAGAAAAAAGAAAACAGAAAGGCATACAGAGAGAGGAGAGGACAGAAGAAAATCCTGAGAGAGGAGAGAACAGAAGGGCACCCAGAGAGAGTAGAGGAAAGAAGGGCATCCAGAAAGAGGAGGGGACAGAAGGGCACCCAGAGAGCGGAGAAGACAGAAGGGCATCCAGAGAGAGGAGAGAACATAAGGGCATCCAGAGAGATGAGAGTACAGGAGAGCCTCCATAAAGAGAAGAGTACAGAAAGTCACAGAGAGATATTAGAGGACAGAAGGAAATCCAGGGAGACAAGAGGACAGAATGGCATCCAAGAGAGGAGAGAACAGAGGGGAATCCAGGGAGAGGAGAGGAAAGAAGGGTATCCAGATAGAGGAAAAGACAGAAAGACATCCAGAGAGAGGAGAAGACAGAAGGCATCTAGAGAGAGGAGGTTACAGAAGGGAATCCAGAGAGAAGAGAAAAAAAGGGTATACAAAGAGACAAGAAGACAGAAGGGCATCCAGAGGGAGGAGAGGACAGGAGGGAAACCAGAGAGAGAAGAGGACACAAGGGCATCCAGATAGATGAAAGAACTGGAAGGCATCCAGAGAGAGAAGAGAACAGAAGGGCATCCAAAGAAAAAAGAAAACAGAAGGGCATACAGAGAGAGGAGAGGACAGAAGAAAATCCCGAGAGAGGAGAGAACAGAAGGGCATCCAGAGAGAAGAGAAGACAGAAGGGCATTCAGAGAGAGTAGAGGAAAGAAGGGCATCCAGAAAGAGGAGAGGACAGAAGGGCACCCAGAGAGCAGAGAAGACAGAAGGGCATCCAGAGAGAGGAGAAGACAGAAGGGCATCCAGAGAGAGGAGAGAACATATGGGCATCCAGAGAGATGAGAGTACAGGAGAGCCTTCATAAAGAGAAGAGTACAGAAAGTCACAGAGAGATATTAGAGGACAGAAGGAAATCCAGGGAGACAAGAGGACAGAATGGCATCCAAGAGAGGAGAGAACAAAGGGGAATCCAGGGAGAGGAGAGGAAAGAAGGGTATCCAGATAGAGGAGAAGACAGAAAGACATCCAGAGAGAGGAGAAGACAGAAGGCATCTAGAGAGAGGAGGTTACAGAAGGGAATCCAGAGAGAAGAGAAAAGAAGGGTATCCAAAGAGAGGAGAAGACAGAAGGGCATCCAGAGGGAGGAGAGGACAGATAGGCATCTGGATAGAGGAGAGAACAGAAGGGCATCCAGAGAGAGAAGAGACAGAAGGGCATCCAGAGACAAGAGAGGAAAGAAGGGCATCCAGAGAGAGGAGAGAACAGGAGGGCATCCAGAAGAGGAGAGAACAGAAAGGCATGTAGAGAGAGGAGAAGACAGAAGGGCATCCAGAGAGATGAGAGAACAGAAGATCATCCAGAGATAGGAGAGGACACAAGGGCATCGAGAGATATGAGAGAACTGAAGATCTTCCAGAGAGAGGAGAGAACCGAAGGGCATCCACAGAGATGAGCGAACAGAGGATCATCAAGAGAGAGAAGGGAACAGAAGGCCATCCAGAAGGATGAGAGTACAGAATAGAATCTCGAGAGAGAATAGTACAGAAGGGCATCCAGAGAGATGATGAGACAGAAGGTCATCCAGAGAGAGAGGAGACAACAGAAGGTCATCCATAGTGACGAAAAGACAGAAGGGCATCCAGACAGAGAAGAGGACAGAAGGGCATCCAGATAGAGGAGAAGACAGAAGGGCATCTAGAGAGATGCGAGGACAGAAAGGCATGTAGAGGGAGGAGAAGACAGAAGGGCATCCATAGATAGGTGAAAACAGAAGGGCATCCAGAGAAAAAAGAAGACAGAAGGACATCCAGAGAGATGACTGTACACAAGGGCATCCGGAGAGTGGAGAGATCAGAAGGGCATCCAGAAAGAGGGCAAGACAGAAGGGCATCCAAAGAGAGTAGAAGACAGAAGGCATCTGGATAGAGGAGAGAACAGAAGGTCATCCAGAGAGAGGAGACAACAGAAGGTCATCAAACGAGACAAAAAGACAGAAGGGCATCCAGAGAAAGGAGAGAACTGAAGGGCTTCCAGAGAGATGAGAGGACGGAAGTGAATGTAGAGAGAGGAGAGAACAAAAAAGCATGTACAGAGAGGAGAACACATTAGGGCATCCATATAGAGGGGAAAACAGGACATGCAAAGAGAGAAGACAGATGGGCATCTGGAGTGAGGAGAGAACAGAAATGCATCCAGAGAGTAGAGTACAAGAGGGCAATCAGAGAAAGAAGAAGACAGAAGAGTACCCAGGGAGTGGAGGGGACACAAGGGCATCCAGAGAGAGGAGAAGACAGAAGGGCATCCGGATAGAGGAGAGAACAGAAGGTCATCCAGAGAGATGAAAAGACAGAAGGGCATACAGAGAGAGGAGAGTACAGAAGTATATCTGGAGAGAGGATAGAAGAGAAGGGCATCTGGAGAGAGGGAGGACAGAAGGGCATCCTGAGACTGGAGAGAACAGAAAATAATCCAGAGAGAGGAGAAAAGAGAAGTGCATCAAGAGAGAGAAGCAGGAAGAAAGTCATCCTGATAGACAAGAGAACAGAAGGGCATTCACAGAGAGGAGAAGACAGAAGGGCATCGAGAGAAAGGAGAGGACAGAAGGGCATCCAGACAGAGGAGAGAACAGAAGCGCATCCAGAGAGAGGAGCAGAAAGAAGGTCATGCAGTCAGAGGAGAGAACAAAAGGTCATCCAAAGAGAGGAGAAGACAGAACAGCATCGAGTGAGAGGAGAGGACAGAATGCATACACAGAAAGGAGAAGACAGAAAAACATCCAAAAGAGGATAGAACACAAGGGCATCTAGAGAGTAGAATAAACAGAAGATCATCCAGAGAGAAAAGAGAACAGAGGGTCATCCATAGAGGGAAGAAGACAGAGGGCATCCAGAGAAAGGAGAGAACAGAAGTGCATTCAGAAAAATGAGAGAAAAGAAGAACATCCATAGATCGAAGAGAATAGAAGGGCAAACAGAGATATGAGAGGGCAAAAGGTAATCCAGAGAGAAGAGAGTTTATAAGGACATCCAGAGAGAGGAGAAGGCAGAAGGACATCAGGAGATAGGAGAGAACAGAAGGGCATCAGGAGAGAGGAGAGAACAGAAGGGCATCCAGAGAGAGGATAGGACAGAGAACATCCAGAGACAGAAAAAGACATAATGCATCCCGAGAGAGGATATGACAAAAGGGCATCCAGAGAGAAGAGAGTAAATAATGGCCTCCAGTGAAACCAGAGAATAGAAGGGCATCCAGAGAGAGGAGAAGACTGAAAGGCATCCAAAGAGAGGAGAGATCAGTAGGGCATCCAGAGAGAGGAGAAAACAGAAGGGCATCCAGAGACATGAGAGTAGAGGAGTGCATCTATAGTGAGAAGAGAACAGAAGGGCAACGAGAGAGAGAGGAGAGGACAGAAGGGAATCCAGAGAGAGCAGAGGATAGAAGGGAATCCAGAGAGAGGAGAGGACATTATGGCCTCCAGAGAGAAGAGAGAACAGATGGGCATCCAGAGTGTGTAGAAGACAGAAGGGTATTTAGAGAGAGGATACAACAGAAGGACATCCAGAGAGAGGAGAGAACAGAAGGGCATCCAGAGAGTGGAGAAGACAGAAGGGCATCCAGAGAGAGGAAAGGACAGAAGGACATCCAGAGGCAGAAAAGAACAGAAGGGCATACAGAGAGAGGAGAAGACAGAAGGGCATCTGGATAGAGGAGAGAACAGAAGGTCATCCAGAGAGATGAAAAGACAGAAGGGGATACAGAGAGAGGAGAGGACAGAAGGATACCTGGAGAGAGGAGAGAACAGAAGGGCATCCAGAAAGATCAGAGAAAAGAAGAGCATCCATAGAGAGAAGAGAACAGAAGGGCAAACAGAGATATGAGAGGGCAAAAGGTAATCCAGAGAGAAGAGAGAAGATAATAGCATCCAGAGAGAGGAGAAGACAGACGGACATCCGGAGATAGGAGAGAACAGAAGGGCATCTGGAGAGAGGAGAGAAAAGAAGGGCATCCAGAGAGAGAAGACAGAAGGGCATCCAGAGAGAGGAGAGTAAAGAAGATCATCCAGAGAGAGGAGAGATTAGAAGAGCATCGGACGAGAGGAGAAAACAGAAGGACATCAAAAGGGAGGGGAGGACAGAAGAACAACCATAGAGAAGAGAAGACAGAAGGGCATCCAGAGAGAAGATAGGACACAAGGGCATCCAGATAAAGGAGAAAACAGAAGGGCATCCAGAGAGAGGAGAAGACAAAAGGGCATCCAGAGAGATAAGAGAACAGAGGAATATCCTAGAGAGAATATAATAGAAGGGCATCCAGAGAGGTGAGAGGATAGAAGGGAATCCAGACTGAGGAGAGAACAGAAGGGCTTTAAAAAGAGAGGAGAGTACACAAGTGCATCCAAAGAGAAGAGAGAAAGAAAGGCATGTAGAGAGAGGAGAGAACAGAAGGGCATCCACAGATTGGGAAGAACAGAAGAGCATCGAGAGAGAGAGAAGACAACATAAGGACATCCAAATAGAGGAGAGGCCAGAAGGGCATCCAGAGAGAGGAGAGAACAGAAGGGCATCTGGAGAAAGGAGAGGACAGAAGGGCTTCCAGAGAGAGAAGAAGACACAAAGGTATCCAGAGAGATTAGAGGACAGAAGAGAATATATAGAGAGAAGAGAACAGAAGGGCAACTAGAGATATGAGAGGACAGAAGGAAATCCAGAGAGAGGAGAGGACAGTTGGGCATCCAGAGAGAGTAGAGAACAGAAGAACATCCAGAGAGAGGAGAGAACAGAAGGGCATCCAGAGAGAAGAGAGAACAGAAAGGAATCCAGAGAGAGCAGAGGACAGAAGGGCATCCATAGAGAAGAGAATACAGAAAGTCATCCAGAGAGAAGATAGGATACAAAGGCATCCAGAGAGAGGAGAATACAGAAGGGCATCCGTAGAGAGGAGAAGACAAAAGGGCATCCAGAGAGATAAGAAAACAGAGGAGTATCCATAGAGAGAATATAATAGAAAAGCATCCAGAGAGATGAGAGGACAGAAAGGCATCAAGAGAGAGGACAGGACAGAAGGGCATCCAGAGAGAAGAGCGGACAGAAGGGCATCCTGTTAGAAGAGAGTAAATAAGGGCATCCAGATAGAGGAGAAGACAGAAGGGCTTACAGCGAGAGGAAAGAACAGAAGAACATCCAGAGAGATGAGTGAACAGAAGATCTTCAATAGAGAGGAGAGAACAGAAGGGCAGGCAGAGAGATAAGCAAATAGAAGATCATCCAGAGAGAGAAGAGAAGAGAAGAGAAGAGAAGAGAAGAGAAGAGAAGAGAAGAGAAGGGCATCCAGAGATATGACACAACAGAAGAGAATCTAGAGAAAGGAGAGAACAGAAGAGCATCCAGAGAGAGAGAGGAGACAACAGAAGGGCATGTAGAAAGAAAAGAAGACAGAAGGGCATGCAGAGAGGAGAAAACAAAAGGGCATACAGAGAGATAAGAGAAGAGAGAAGCATCCATAGAGAGAATATAATAAAAGCGAATCCAAAGAGATGAGAGGACAGAAAGGAATATAGAGAGAGGAGAAATTAGAAGGGCATGTAGAGAGGAGAAGACAGAAGTGCATCCAGAGAGAGGTGAGCACAGAAGGGCATCCAGAGAGAAGAGAACACAAGGGCATATAGAGAGAGGAGAGTAAAAAGGGCATCCAGAGAGAGGAGAGAACAGAAGGGCATCCAGAATGATGAGAGAAGAGAAGGGCATCCAGAGTGAGGAGACGACAGAAGGGAATCCAAAGAGAAGAGAAAAGAAGGGCATCCAGAGAGAAGAGAAGACAGAAGGGCAACCAGAGAGAGGAGAAGACAGAAGGGCATCCAGAAAGAGGAGAGAACAGAAGGCCATTCAGAGAGATGAGGGTACAGGAAAGCCTCCATATAGAAAAGAGTACAGAAAGACAAAGAGAGATATTACAGGACAGAAGGGAATCCAGAGAGAGAAGAGGACAGAAGGGCATCCAAGAGAGGAGAGTACAGAAGAGCATCCAGAGAGAGGAGAGGACAGAAGGCCATTCAGAGAGATGAGAATACAAAAGGGCATCCACAGAGAAGGAAGAACAGAAGCTCATCAGAGAGAGGAGAGAACAGAAGGGCATCCAGCGAGAGGAGAAGACAAAAAGGGAATCCAGAGAGAGGAGAGAACAGAAGGGCATCCTGAGAGAGGAGAGGACAGAAGGGCTTCCAGAGAGAGACGTGAACAGAAGGGCATCCAGAGAGAGGAGTGTGAAGAAGGGCATCCATAGAGAGGAGAAGACAGAAGGGATCCAGAGAGAGGAAAGAACAGAAAGCCATCCAGAGAAATTAGAAGTCTGAAGGGCATCCATGCAGAGGAGAGGACAGAAGGATATCAATTGAGAGGAGAGAACAGAAGGGCATCCATAAAGAGGAGAAGACAGAAACACATCTACAGGGAGGGGAGAAGAGAAGGGCATCCAGAGCACAGAGAATACAGAAGTGCATCCAGAGACAGGAGAGAATAAAACAGTATCTAGAGAGCAGAGAAGACAGAAGAACATCCAGAGATAGGAGAGAACATAAGGGCATCCAGAGAGGATAGAGGACAGAAGGGCATGTAGAGAGAGTAGAGAACAGAAAGGTATCCAGAAAGAGAAGACAGAAGGACATCAGGAGATAGGAGAAGACAGAAGGGCTTCCAGAGAGAGGAGATGACAGAATGGCCTCCAGAGAGAAGAGAGAATGAAGGGCATCCAGAGAGAGGAGAGGTCAGAAAGGCATCCACAGAAAAGAGTAAAGAAGGCCATACCGAGAGAGGAGAAGACAGAAGGGCATCTAAGTAGAGGAGAGAGCAGAAGTCATCTAGAGAGAGGAGAAGACAGAAGGGAATCTGGAGAGAGGAGAGAACAGAAGAGCATCCAGGTAGAGGAGAGACCAGAAGGACATCCAGAGAGAGGAGAAGACAGAAAGGAAGCCAAAGAGATGAGAAAACAGAAGGCCATAGGAAGAGAGGAGAAGACAGAAGGGCATACAAAGAGAGGAGTGGACAGAAGGGCATCCAGAGGGAGGAGAAGACAGAAGGGCATCCAGAGAGAGGAGAGGGAAGAAGGGAATCCCGAGAGAGGAGAGAACAAAGGACATCCAAAGAGAGGAGATGACTGAAGTGCATCCATAAAGAGGAGAGGACAGAAGTGCACCCAGAATGAGGAGAAGACAGAAGGGCATCCGGAGAGGAGAGAACAGAAGGGCATCCAGTGTGAGGAGAGAGAAGAAGGGCATCCAGAGAGAGGAGAGGACAGTAGGACATCCTGAGAGAGGAGAGAACGGAATGGCATCCAGAGAGAGGAAAGAGTAGAAGGGCATCCAGAGAGAGGAGAAGACAGAAGGGCATCCTGAGAGAGGAGAGAACAGAAGTTCAGCTAGAAAAAGGAGAAGACAGAGGGAAGCAAGAGAAATGAGAGAACAGAAGGGCATAGGTAGAGAGGAGAAGACAGAAGGGCATCCAGAGATAGGAGAGAACATAAGGGCATCCAGAGAGGATAGAGGACAGAAGGGCATGTAGAGAGAGTAGAGAACAGAACGGTATCCAGAAATAGGAGGAGACAGAAGGGCATTGGGAGATAGGAGAAGACAGAAGGGCTTCCAGAGTCAGGAGTTGACAGAGTGGCCTCCAGAAAGAAGAGAGAAAAAAGGGCATCCAGCGAGAGAAGTTGTCAGAAGGGCATCCAGAGAAAAGAGTAAAGAAGGCCATACAGAGAGAGGAGAAGACAGAAGGGCCTCTAGATAGAGAAGACAACAGAAGGGCATCTAGAGAGAGGAGAAAACAGAAGGGCATTCAGAGAGAGGAGAAGACAGAAACACATCCACAGAGAGGGGAGAACAGAAGGGCATCTAGAGAGCAGAGAAGACAGAAGGGAATCCAGGGAGAGTAGATAACAGAACGGTATTCAGAGAGCAGAGAAGACAGAAGAATATCCAGAGATAGGAGAGAACATAAGGGCATCCAGAGAGGATAGAGGACAGAAGGGCATGTAGAGAGAGAGTAGAGAAGAGAATGGTATCCAGAAATAGGAGGAGACAGAAGGGCATTGGGAGATAGGTGAACACAGAAGGGGTTCCAGAGAGAGGAGTTGACAGAATGGCCTCCAGAAAGAAGAGAGAAAAAAAGGGCATCCAGAGAGAGAAGATTTCAGAAGGGCATCCAGAGAAAAGAGTAAAGAAGGCCATACAGAGAGAGGAGAAGACAGAAGGGAATCCAGAGGGAGGAGAGAATAGAAGAGCATCTAGAAAGAGGAGAAAACAGAAGGGCATCCAGAGAGAGGAGAAGACAGAATGGAATCCAGAGAGAGGAGGGAACAGAAGGGCATCCAGAAAGAGGAGACTGAAGAAGGGCATCCAGAGAGAGGAGAGGACAGAAGGGATCCAGAGAGCGGAGAGAACAGGAAGCCATCCAGAGAGAGGAGAAGAAAGAAGGGCATCCATGGAGAGGAGAGGTTAGAAGGGCATCCAGAGGGAGCAGAGAAGAGAAGGCCATCGAGAGTGGAGAAGTCAGAAACACATCCACAGAGAGGGGAGAACAGAAGTGCATCCAGAGAGCAGAGAAGACAGAAGGGCATCCAGAGAGAGGAGAGGACAGAAGAGCATCCAAAGAGAGGAGAGCACAGAAGGGCATCTAGAGAGATGAGAGAACAGAGAGGCATCCAGAGAGAACAGAGGACAAAAGGGCATCTAGAGAGAGTAGAGAAGAGAAGGGCATCGAGAGAGGAGAAGACAGAATGGAATCAAGACAGAGGAGAGAACAGAAGGGCATCCAGAGAGAGGAGAGAGCAGAAGGGCATCAGGAAAGAGGAGAAGACAGAAGGGCATCCTGAGATAGGAGAGAACAGAAGGGCATCCAGAAAACGGAGAGAACAGAAGTGTATCCAGAGAGAGGAGAGAGCAGAAGGGCATCCAGAAAGATTAGATGACAGTAGGACAAGTGGAGAGAGGAGAGAACAGAAAGGCATCCAGAGAGAGGAGAGAGCAGAAGGGTATCCAGAGAGAAGAGAAGACAGAAGGGCATCCGGAGAGAGGAGAGAACAGAAGTTCATCCAGAAAAAGGAGAAGACAGAAGGGAAGCCGGAAAGACGAGTGAACAGAAGGGCATAGGTAGAGAGGAGAAGACAGACGGGCATCCTGAGAGAGGAGAGAAAGAAGGGCATCCAGAGAGAGGAGAAGATAGAAACACATCCACAGAGAGGGGAGAACAGAAGGGCATTCAGGGAGAGGAGAGGACAGAAGGGATCTAGAGAGAGGAGAGAACAGAAAGCCTTCCAGAGAGAGGAGAAGACAGAAGGGCATCTATGGAGAGGAGAGGACAGAAGGGCATCCAGAGAGAGGAGAGTACAGAAGGGCATCCAGAGAGAGGAGAAAACAGAAAGACATCTACAGGGAGGGGAGAAGAGAAGGGCATCCAGAGTGCAGAGAAGACAGAAGTGCATCCAGGGAGAGTAGAGAATAGAATGGTATCCAGAGATCGAAGAAGACAGAAGAACATCCAGAGATAAGAGAGAACATAAGGGCATCCAGAGAGAATAGAGGACAGAAGGGCATGTAGAGAGAGTAGAGAACAGAAAGGTATCCAGAAAGAGGAGAAGACAGAAGGGCATCGCGAGATAGGAGAAGACAGAAGGGCTTCCAGAGAGAGGAGGTGACAGAATGGCTTCCAGAGAGAAGAGAGAAAAGAAGGGCATCCAGAGAGAGGAGTGGTCAGAAGGGCATCCACAGAAAAGAATAAAGAAGGCCATACAGAGAGAGGAGAAGACAGAAGGGCATCTAGATAGAGGAGAGGACAGAAGGGCATCTAGAGAGAGGAGAGAATAGAATGGCATCCTGAAAGAGGAGAAACAGTAGGGCATCCGGAGAGAGGAGAGAACAGAAGGGAATCCAGAGAGAGGAGAGAGCAGAAGATCATCCAGAAAGAGGAGAAGACAGAAGGGCATCCGGAGAAAGGACAGAAAAGAAGGGCATCCAGAGAGAGGAGAGACCAGAAGGACATCCAGAGAGAAGAGAAGACAGAAGGGAAGCCGAACAGATGAGAAAACAGAAGGATATAAGAAGAGAGGAGAAGACAGAAGGGCATCCAGAGAGAGGAGAGGACAGAAGGGCATCCAGAGGGAGGAGAGGGAAGAAGGGAATCCTGAGAGAGGAGAGAAGAAAGGGCATCCACAGAGAGGAGAAGACAGAAGAACATCCAGAGATAGGAGAGAACATAAGGGCATCCAGAGAGAATAGAGGACAGAAGGGCATGTAGAGAGAGTAGAGACCAGAAAGGTAACCAGAAAGGAGAAAAGACAGAAGGGAATCCAGAGAGGAGAGAACAGAAGGGCATCCAGAGAAAGGAGAGAGTAGAAGGGCCTCTAGACAGAAGAGAAGACAGAAGTATATCCAGATGAGGAGAAAAGTGTTGTCGTGCATCCAGAGAGAGGACAAGATTGAAGGGAATCTAGAGTGAGGAGATAATGATAGGGCATCCAGAGAGAGGAGAGCACAGAAGGGCATCCATAGAGGGGAATGGACATAAGGGCATTCAGAGAGAGGAAAGACACAAGTGCATCCGGAGAGATGAGAGAACAGAAGGGCATCCAGAGAGAGGAGAAGACAGAATGGAATCCAGAGAGAGGAGGGAACAGAAGGACATCCAGAGAGAGGAGAGAGCAGAAGGGCATCAGGAGAGAGGAGAAGACAGAAGGGCATCCGGAGAGAGAAGTGAACAGAAGGGCATCCAGAAAAAGGAGAGAGCAGAAGGGCATCCCGAGAGAGGTTAAGATAGAAAAGAATCTACAGAGCGAAGAGAACAGAAGGGCATCCAGAGAGAGGAGAGAGCAGAAGGGCATCCAGAGAGAAGGGAAGACAGTAAAACATCTGGAGAGAGGAGAGAACAGAAGGGCATCCAGAGAGAAGAGAGAGCAGAAGGTCATCCATAAAAAGGACAAGACAGAAGGGCATCCAGAGAAAGGAGAGAAAAGAAGGTCATCCAGAGAGACAGAAGACAGAAACACATCCACAGAGAGGGGAGAACTGAAGGGCATCCAGAGAGCAGAGAAGACAGAAGGGAATCCAGGGAGAGTAGAGAATAGAATGGTATCTCGAGAGCGGAGAAGACAGATGAACATCCAGAGAGAGGAGAGAACATAAGGGCATCCAGAGAGAATAGAGAATAGAAGGGCATGTATAGAGAGCATCCAGAGAGAGGAGAACATCCAGAGGGAGGAGGGAAGAGAAGGGCATCGAGAGAGAAGGAGACAGAAACACATCCACAGAGACTGGAGAACAGAAGCGCATCCAGAGAACAATGAAAGCAGAAGGGCATCCAAAGAGAGGAGAGGACAGAAGAGCATCCAGAGAGAGTAGAGCACAGAAGGGCATCCAGAGAGATGATAGAACAGAGAGGCATCCAGAGAGAATAGAGGACAGAAGGGCATCTAGAGAGAGGAGAGAAGAGAAGTGCATCCAGTGAGAGGGTAAGACAAAAGGGGAATCCAGAGAGAGGAGAGAACAGAAGGGCATCCAGAGAGAGGAGAGGACAGAAGGGCATCCAGAGAGAGAAGAGAAAAAAACGGGCATCCAGGGAGAGGAGTGTGAAGAAGGGCATCCATAGAGAGGAGAGGTCAGAAAGGATCCAGAGAGAGGAGAGAACAGAAAGCCATGCAGAGAGATGAGAATACGGAAGGGCATCTATGGAGAGTAGAAGACAGAAGGGCAACCAGAGAGAGGAGAGAACAGAGGGGCATCCAGAGAGAGGAGAAGACAGAAAGACATCTACAGGTAGGGGAGAAGATAAGGGCATCCAGAGCGCAGAGAAGACAGAAGTGTATCCAGGGAGAATAGAGAATAAAACGGTATCCAGAGAGCGGAGAAGACAGAAGAACATCAAGAGATAGGAGAGAACATAAGGGCATCCAGAGAGAATAGAGGACAGAAGGGCATGTAGAGAGAGTAGAGAACAGAAAGATATCTAGAAAAAGGAGAAGACAGATGGGCATTGGAAGATAAGAGAAGACAGAAGGGTTTCCAGCTAGAGAAGTTGACAGAACAGCCTCCAGAGAGAAGAGAGAAAAGAAGGGCATCCAGAGAGAGGAGAGGTCAGAAGGGCATCCACAGAAAAGAGTAAAGAAGGCCATACAGAGAGAGGAGAAGACAGAAGGTCATCTAGATAGAGGAGAGAACAGAAGGGCATCCGGAGAAGGAGAAAACAGAGCAAATCCAGAGAGAGAAGAGAACAGAAGGGCATTTGGAGAGAGGAGAATACAGAAGGACATCCAGAGAGAAGAGAGGATAGAACGACATCCAGAGAGAGGAGAAGACAGAAGGGAATCCAGAGAGAGGAGAGAACAAAGGGCATCCAGAGAGAGTAGAAGACAGAAGGGCATCCATTGAGAGGAGAGGACAGAAGGACATCCAGAGAGAGGAGAGGACAGAAGGGCATCCAGAAAGAGGAGAAGACAGAAGGGCATCCAGAGAGAGGAGAGAACAGAAGAGTATCCAGAGAGAGGAGAGACCAGAAGGACATCCAGAGAGAGGAGAAGACAGAAGGGCATCTGAAGAGAGGAGAGAACAGAAGAGTTTCCAGAGAGAGGAGAATACAGAAAAGCATCCAGAGAGAGGAGAGGACAGAAGGGCATCCAGAGTTAGGAGAAGACAGAAGGGCATCCAGAGAGAAGAGAGAGCAGAAGGGCATCCAGAAAGAGGAAATAACAGAAGGGAATCAAGAGAGAGGAGAAGATAGAAGGGAATCCAGAGAGAGGAGAGGGCAGAAGGGTATCCAGAAAGAATAGAGGGCAGAAGGGCTTCCAGAGAGAGGAGAAGACAGAAGGGCATCCGGAGAGAGGAGAGAAGAGAAGGGCATATAGAAAGAGGAGATAACAGAAGAGCATCAAGAGAGAGGAGAACAGAGAAGGGAATCCAGAGAGAGGAGAGAACAAAACAGCGTCCAGAAAGAGGAGAGACCAGAAGGAAATCCAGAGAGAGGAGAAGACAGAAGGGAAGCCAGAGAGATGAGAAAACAGAAGGGCATAGGGAGAGAGGAGAAGACAGAATGGCATAGGGAGAGTGAAAAGGACAGAGGGGCATCCAGAAAGAGGAGAAGACAGATGGGCATCCAGAGAGAGGAGAGAACAGAAGAGCATCCAGAGAAAGAAGAGATCAGAAGGACATCCAGAGAGAAGAGAAGACAGAAGGGAATCTGAAGAGAGTAGAGAACAAAAGAGCATCCAGAGAGAGGAGAAGACAGAAGGGCATCCAGAGAGAGGTGAGCAAAAAAGAACATCCAGAGAGAGTTGAAGACAGAAGGGCATCCAGAGAGAGGAGAGAGAAAAAGTGCATCCAGATAGAGGAAATAACAGAAGGGAATCAAGAGAGAGGAGAAGACAGAAGGGAATCCAGAGAGAGGAAAGAACCGAAGGGTATCCAGAGAGAGGAGAAAGCAGAAGGGCTTCCAGAGAGAGGAGAAGAGAGAATTGCATCCAGAGAGAGGAGTGAACAGAAGGGCATCCAGAAGAAGGAGATAACAGGAGAGCATCAAGAGAGAGGAGAAGACAGAAGGGAATCCAGAAAGAGGAGAAGACAAAAAGGCATCCAGAGAGAGAGAGGAGAGTACAGAATGGATCCAGAGAATAGAGAGAACAGAAAGCCATCCAGAGAGAGGAGAAGACAGAAGGGCATCCATGGAGAGGAGAGAGCAGAAGGGCATCCAGAAAGAAGAGAAGACAGTAGGGCATCCGGAGAGAGGAGAGAACAGAAGAGCATCCAGGGAGAGGAGAGACCAGAAGGACATCAAGAGAGAGGGAAGACAGAAGGGAAGTCAAAGACATGAGAAAACAGAAGGGCATAGAAAGAGAGGAGGAGACAGAAGGGCATCCAGAGAGAGGAGAGGACACAAGGGCATCCAGAGGGAGGAGAAGACAGAAGGGCAACCAGAGTGAGGAGAGGGAAGAAGGGAATCCCGAGAGAGGAGAGAACATATGACATCCAAAGAGATTAGAACACTGAAGGGCATCCAGATAGAGGAGAGAACAGAAGGTCATCCAGAGAGAGGAGAAAGCAGAAGGACATTCAGAGAGAGGGGAAGACAGAAGGGCATCCGGATAGAGGAGAGGACAGAAAGACATTCTGAGAGAAGAGAGAACAGAAGCTCATTCAGAGAGATGAGACAACAAGAAAGAACCCAGAAAGAGGTGAGAAAAGAAGCCCATCCAGAGAGAACAGAAGAGTGAAGGACATCCAGAGAGAGAAGAGGACTAAAGGCATCCAGAGAGAGGAGAAGACAGAAGGGCAAATGGAGAGATCAGAAGACAGAAGGGCATCTAGATAGAGGAGAGAACAGAAGGGCATCCAGAAAGAGGAGAGAACAGAAGGGTATCCATGGAAGGAGAAGACAGAATCAAATCCAAAGAGAGGAGAGAATGGAAGGGCATTTGGAGAGTGAAGAGAAGAGAAGGGCATCGGGAGAAAGGAGAAGACAGAAGGTCATGCAGAGAGAGGAGAAGAAAAATAGGGAATCCAGAGAGATGAGAGAACAGAAGAGTATCCATGGAGAGGAGAAGATAGAAGGGCATCCAGAGAGAGGAGTAGGAAGAAGGGCAACCAGAGAGTGGAGAGAGCAGATGATCATCCGGAGAGAGGAGAAGACAGAAGGGCATCTGAAGAGAGGAGAGAACAGAATGGCAACCAGAAAGAGGAGAGAACAGAAGGGCATCCAGATAGAGGAGAAAACAGAAGGGCATCCAGATAGAGGAGAGAACAGAAGGGCATCCAGAGAAAGGAGAAGACAGAAGGGAAGCCGAGGAGACAAGAGAACAGAATTCCATAGGTAAAGAGGAGAAGACAGAAGGGTATTCAGAGTGAGGAGAAAATTGTCGGTTATCCAGAGAGAGGAGAAAACCGAAGAGCATCAGGAGAGACGAGAGAACAGAAGGGCATAGGGAGAAAGAAGAAGACAGAAGGGCATCCAGAGAGAGGAGAGGACAGAAGGGCATCCAGAGAGAGGAGAGAAAAGAAGAGCATCCAGAGAGAGAAGAAAACACAAGGGCTTCCAGATAGAGGAGGGCACAGAAGCGCATCTGGAAAGAGGAGAAGAGAGAAGGCATCCAGATGGAGAAGAGGACAGACAGGCATCCAGAGAGAAGAAAGGACAGAAGGGCATCCAGGAGAGAAGAGAACAGAAGGGCATTCAGAGAGAGTAGAGGACAGAAGGGCATCTAGAGAGAGCAGAGAACAGAACAGCATACAGAAAGAGGAGATGACAGAAGGGCATTGAAAGATAGGAGAAGACAGAAGGGCATCCAGAGAGAGGAGAGTACAGAATGGCATCCAGAGAGAAGAGAAGGCAGAGGGCATCTAGAGAGAGGAGAAGAAAGTAGCGCATCCACAGAAAAGAGTACAGAAGGCCATACAGAGAGAGGAGAAAACCGAAGGGCATCTAGATAGATGAGAGAACAGAAGGGCATCCAGAAAGAGGTGAGAAAAAAAGGGCATCCAGATAGAAAAGAAGACAGAAAGGAAGCTAGAGTGAGGAGAGAATTGTAGGGCATCTAGAGAGAGGAGAAGACAGAAGGGGATTAGAAGAGAGGAGAGAAGAGAAGGGCATCAGGAGAGAGGAGAAGACAGAAGAGCATCCAGAAAAGGAGATGACAGAAGGGCATACATAGAGAGGAGAAATTAAAAAGCCAATAAAGAGAGTGGAGAGAACAGAAGGGTATCCAGAGAGAGGTGAAATCAGAAGGGCATCCAGAGATAGAAGAGGACAGGAGGTCATCCAGAGAGAGGAGAAGACAGAAGGGAATCCATAGAGAGGAGAGGACAGAAGAGCATCCAGAGAGAGGAGAAGACAGAAGGGAATCCAAAGAGAGAGGAGAGAACAGAACAGAATCCAGATAGACGAGAGAGCAGAAGGCCATCAAAAGAGAGGAGAAGACAGAAGGCCATCCGGAGTAGAGAAAAGAAGGGCATCTAGAGTGAAGAGAAGACACTAGGATATCCAGAGTGAGGAGAAAACATAAGGGAATCTAGAGTGAGGAGAGAATGGTAGAGCATCCAGATAGAGGAGAAGACAGAAGGGCATCGGGAGAGAGAAGACAGAAGGGCATCCAGAGAGTGGAGATTACAGAATGGCATCCACTGAGAGGAGAAGACAGAAGGCAATCCAGAGAGAGGAGAGAACAGAAGGGCATCCATAGAGAGGAGAAGACAGAAGTGCATCAGAAGAGAGGAGAAGACAGAAGGGCATCCAGAGAGAGGAGAGAACAGAAGGGCATCCAGAAATAGGAGAAGAGAGAAGGCATCCAGATGGAGAAGAGGACTGACAGGCATTCTGAGAGAGGAGAGGACAGAAGGGCATTCAGGTAGAGAAGAGAACAGAAGGGCATCCAGAGAGGGGAGAGGACAGAAGGGCATCTACAGAAAGAAGAGAACAGAAGGGCATCCAGGAAGAGGAGAAGACAGACAGGCATCGGGAGATAGGAGAAGACAGATGGGCATTCAGAGAGAGGAGAGGACAGAAGGGAAAACAGAGAGAAGACAGAGCACAAGGGCATCCAGAGAGAGGAGACAAAAGTAGGGCATCCACATAAAATAGTACAAAAGGCCATACAGAGACAGGAGAAGACAGAAAGGTATCTAGATAGAGGAGAGAACAGAAGGGCATCCAGAAAGAGGAGAGAATAGAAATGCGTACAGATAGGATAAGACAGAGGGGCATAAGGAGAGAGGAGATGATAAAATGGCATCCAGAGAAAGGAGAGAACAGAAGGGCATCCACAAAGAGGAAAGAACTGAAGGGCATCAAGAGAGAGGTTAAGACCGAATGGAATCCAGAGAGAAGATAGAAGAGAAGGGAGTCCAGAGAAGAGCGAAAAAGGGCATCCATTAAAAGGAGACGACAGAAGGGCATCTAGATAGAGAAGAGAACAGAAGGGCATCCAGAAAGAGGAGAGAACAGAAGTGCATCCAGAAAGAGGAGAGAATAGAAGGGCATCCAGGGAAGGAGAAGACAGAGCAAATCCAGAGAGAGGAGAAGACAGAAGGGCAATCAGATAGAGGAGAGGATAAAACTGCATCCACAGAGAGGAGAAGACAGTAGGGCATCCAGAGAGAGGGGAGAGCAGAAGGGCATCCAGTGAGAGGAGACTGCAGAAGGGCATCCAGAGAGAGGAGAAGACAGAAGGGCATACAGAGAGAGGAGAGAACAGAAGGCCATTCAGAGAGAGAAGAAGACAAAAGAGAATCCAGCGAGAGCAGAGAACAGAAGGGAATACAGAGAGAGGAGAGAGCAGAAGAGTATCCAGAAAGAGGAGAGGAAAATAAGGCATTCAGAGAGAGGGGAGAACAGCAGGGCATCCAAAGAAAGGAGAAGACAAAAGGGCATCCAGAGAGTGGAGATGACAGAAGGACATCCCAAAAGAAGAGAGAACAGAATGGCATCCAGAGAGATGAGAGAACAGGAGAGAATCCAGAAAGAGGAGAGTACAGAAGCCCAACCAGAGAGAGCAGAATACTGAAGGACGTCCAGAGAGAGAAGAGGACAGAAGGGCATACGGAGACAGGAGAAGATAGAAGGGCATCCAGAGAGAGGAGAGGACAGAATGGCATGAAGTGAGAGGAGATAGCAGAAGGGCATCTAGAGAAAGGAGAAGACAGAAGGATATCCAGAGTGAAAAGAAAATTGTCGGGCATCGAGATGGAGGAAAATACTTAAGGGCATCGAGAAAATCAAGAGAACAGAAGGGCATAGGGAGAGAGGAGAAGACAGAAGGGCATCCAGACAGAGGAGAGGACAGAAGGGCATCCAGAGAGAGGAGAGATCAGAAGGGCATCCAGAGAGAGGAGAGTACAGAAGGGATACTGGGAGAGGAGAGAACAGAAATCCATCCAGAAAGACAAGAGGACAGAAGAACATCCAGAGAGAGGAGACGACAGAAGGGCATCCAGAGAGAGAAGGGAATTGAACGGCATCCAGAGGGTTGAGAGGACAAAAGAGAATCTAGAGAAAGGAGAGAACAGAAGGGCATCCAGAGAGATGAGAAGACAGAAGGGCATTGAGAGAGAGGAGAGGACAGAATGGCATCCAGAGAGAGGAAAGAAGAGAAGGACATCCAGAGACAGGAGAAGATAGAACGGCATCAGGAAAGAGGAGAGAACAGAAGGACATCCATAGGGAGGAGACAACAGAAGGTCATACAGAGTGATGAAAATACAGAAGGGTATCCAGAGAGAGGAGAGGACAGAAGGGCATCCACAGAGAAAAGAAGATAGAAGGGCATCCAGAGAGAGGAGAGGACACAAGGGCATCCAGAGAGAGAAGAGAACAGAGGGGCATCCAGTGATAGGAGAAGACAGAAGGGCATCCAGAGAGAAGAGAGGACAGAAGGGCATCCAAAGAGAGAATAGGACACAAGGTCATCCAGATAGACGAGAGAACAGAAGGATATCCAGAGACAGGATAGGAGAAAAGGGCATCCAGAGAGAGCAGAGAACCGAAAGGCAACCAGAGAGATTAGAGGACAGAAGGGATCCAGAGAGAGGAGAGGACAGAAGAACATCCAGAGAGAGGAGATGACAGAAGGGCATCCAAAAGGAGGAGAAGACAGAAGGACATTCAGAGAGAGGAGAGGAAAGAAAGGCATCTGGAGAGAGGAGAGAACAGAAGGGCATCCATCGAGAGGAGAAGACACAAGGGCATCCAGAGAGAAGAAAACAGGCGTCTGTAGAGAGGAGAGAACAGAAGGGCATCCAGAAAGAGGAGAAGACAGAAGGGCATCTTTAGAGAGGAGAGAACAGAATGGCACCCAGATAGAAGAGAGGACAGAGTGGCATCTACAGAGATGATAGAACAGAAGAGCATCAAGAGAGAGGAGAGAACAGAAGGGCATCCAAATAGAGGAGAGGATAGGAGGGCATGCATAGGAGGAGAGAACTGAAGGTTATCCGGAGAGACAAGAGAACTGAAAGGCATCCAGAGAGACGAGAGGACAGAAGGGAGTCCAGAGTGAGGAGAAGACAGAGGGGCATCCAGAGATAGAAGATTAAAGAAGGTTATCCAAAGAGATTAGAGAACAGAAGGGCATAAATAGAGAATAGAGGACAGAAGGGCATCTAGAGAGACGAGAGAAGAAAAGGGCATCAAGAGAGAGGAGAAGACAAAAAGGGAATGCAGAGATAGGAGAGAAAAGAAGGACATACAGAGAGAGAAGTGGACAGAAGGGCATCCGGAGAGGGGAGAGGACAGATTGGCATCCAGAGAAAGAAGTGAAAAGAAGGGCATCCAGAAAGAGGAGAAGGCAGAAGGGCATCTGGAGAGAGGAGAGAACACAGTGGCATCTAGAAAAAAGAGAGAACAGAAAAGCATCCAGTGTGTTGAGTGTACAGAAGGTCATTCAGAGAGAGGAGAGAGCAAAAGGGTATCCAGAGAGAGGAGATGACAGAACGGAATCAAAAGAGAGGAGAGAACAGAAGGGTATCCAGAGAGAGGAGAGAACAGAAGCACATCCCGAAAGAGGAGAGAACAGAAGGGAATACGGAGAACGAGAAGACAGAAATGTATCCAACTAGAGGAGAGAACAGAAGGTCATGCAAAGAGACAAAAAGTCAGAAGGGCATCCAGAGAGAGGAGAGAACTAAAGGGCATCTGGAAATAGAAGAAAACAGAAGGTCATCCAGAGAGGAGAGAACAGAAGGGCATCCAGAGAGAGGAGAGAACAGAATGGCATCTAGAGAACAGAAGGGCATCCAGAGAGAAGAGAGGACAGAATGGCATCCAGAGAAAGGAGAGAATAGATGTGAATCCAGAGAGAGGGGAAGACAGAAGGGCATTCAGAGAGAGGAGAAAGCAGAAGGGCATCCAGAGAGAGGAGAAGACAGAAGAGCATACAGGGAGAGGAGAGGATAGATGGGCATCCAGAGAGATGAGAGAGCAGAAGGGCATCCAGAAAGAGGAGAGGACAGAAGGGTATACAGTTAGAGGAGAGAGCAGAAGATCATCCAGAGAGAGAAGAGAACAGAGGGTCATCCAGCAAGAGGAGAAGATAGAAGGGCATCCAGAGAGAAGAAAGGACAGAAGGGCTTCCAAAAGGAGAAGAGGACACAAGGGCATCCAGATAGAGGAGAAAACAGAAAGGCATAAAGATTGGAGAGAACAGAAGGGTATCCAGAGAAAGTACAGGAGAAAAGGGCATCGAGAGAGAGAAGAGAACAGAAGGGTATCCGGATAGAGGAGAGAACAGAAGGGCATCCAGAGAAAAAAGAAGTCTGAAGGGCATCCAGAGAGAGGAGAGTATAGAAGGGCCTACATAGAGAGGAGAGAACAGAAGGGCATCCAGAGAGTGGAGAAAACATAAGGGCATCTGGATAGAGGAGAGAAGAGAAGGGCATCCAGAGAGAGGAGAGACAGAAGGGCATCCAGAGACATGAGAGGAAAGAATGGCATCCAGAGAGAGGAGAGAACAGAAGGGCATCCAGAGATAGGAGAGTACAGAAAGGCATGTAGAGAGAGGAGAAGACAGAAAGGCACACAGAGAGATGAGAGAACAGAAGAGCATCCAGAGAGAGGAGAGGACACAAGGGCATCCAGAGATATGAGAGGACCGAAGATCTTCCAGAGAGATGAGAGAACAGTCGGGCATCCAGAGAGCAGAGAAGACAGAAGGGCATCCAGAGAGAGTAGAGAATATAGCGGTATCCAGAGAGCAGAGAAGACAGTAGGGCATCCAGAGAAAGGAGAAGACAGAAGGGCATTCAATGAGAGGAGAGAACAGATGGGCATCCAGAGAGAGAAGAAGAAACAGAAGTGCATCCAGAGATAGGAGAAGAGAGAAAGGCATCCAGAGTGAAGAGAAGACAGAAGAGCATCCAGAGAGAGGAGAGATCAGAAAGTCATCCAGAGAGAGGAGAAGACAGAAGGACATCCAGAGAGATGAGAGGACAGAAGGGAATCCAGAATGAGGAGAGAACAGAAGGGCATAAAAAGAGAGAGGAGAGGACACAAGTTCATCAAGAGAGAGGAGAGAACAGAAAGGCATTTACAGAGAGGAGAGGACAGAAGGGTATCCACAGATTGGGAAGAAGAGAAGAGCATCGTGAGAGAGGAGACAACATAAGGGCATCCAAAGAGAGGAGAGGACAGAAGGGCATCCAGAGAGAGGAGAGAACAGAAGGGCATCTAGAGTGATGAGAGTACACTAGAGAATCCAGAATGAGGAGAGAACAGAAGCCCATCCAGAGAGAGCAGAAGACTGAAGGACATCCAGAGAGAGAAGAGGACCGAAGGGATTCTGGAGAGAGGAGAAGACAGAAGGGTATTCAGAGAGAGGAGAAGACAGAAGGGCATCCAGAGAGAGGAGAGAACATAAGTGCATCCCGAGAAGAGGAGAAGACAGTAGACATCCAGAGAGAGATTACACAAGGGCATCCAGAAAGAAGAGAAAAGAAGGGCATCCAGAGAGAGGAGAGAACAGAAGGGCATACACGTAGAGGAGAGGACACAAGAGCATCCAGAGAGATGAGAGAACAGAAGATCATCCATAGAGAGAACGGAACAGAAGAGCATCCAGAGGGGTGAGAGTACAGAATAGAATCTAGAGAGAGGAGACCACAGAAGGGCATCCAGAGAGATGATGAGACAGAAGGGCATCCAGAGAGAGGAGAGGACAGAAGGGCATCCAGAGAGCAGAGAAGACAGAAGGACATCCAGATAGAGTAAAGAGTAGAACGGTATCCAGAGAGCAGAGAAGACAGAAGGGCATCCAGAGAAAGGAGAAGACAGAAGGGCATCCAGTGAGAGGAGAGAAAAGAAAGGCATCAAGAGAGAGAAGAGGACAGAAGAACATCCATAGAGAGGAGAGGAAACAAGGGCATCCACAGAATGGGAAGAACAGAAGAGCATTGAGAGAAGGAGACAACATAAGGGAATCCAAAGAGAGGAGAGAATAGAAGATCATCCAGAAAGAGGAGAGAACAGAATGGCATCCAGAGAGATAAGAGAACAGAAGATAATCTAGAGAGAAAAGAGAACAGAAGGGAAACCAGAGATATAAGAAGACAGAAAAAATCCAGAGAGAGGAGAGGACAAAAGGGCATACAGAGCATGGAGAGTACAGAAGGGCATCCAGAGAGAAGTGAGGACAGAAGGGCATCCAGAGAGAGGAGAGGACAGAAGGGCATCCAGAGAAAGAAGACAACAGAAGGACATCCATAGAACGGGGATGATAGAAAGTCATCAAGAGAGAGGAGAGACCAGAAGGGCATCCAGAGAGAGGAGAATACAGAAGAGCATCCACAGAGAGGAGAGAATAGAAGAGCATAGGACGAGAGGAGAAAACAGAATTGCATCAAAAGGGAGGAGAGGACAGAAGGGCATCCATAGAGAAGAAAAGACAGAAGGGCATGCAGAGAGAGGTTAGAACAGAAGGGCATCCAGTGAGATGAGAGTACAGAAGATCATCCAGAGAGAGAAGACAAGAGAAGGGCATCCATAGATATGACACACCAGAAGAGAATCTAGAGAGAAGAGAGAACAGAAGGGCATCCAGAGAGAGGAGACGACAGAAGGGCATATAGAGAGAAGAGAGGACAGAAGGGCATCCAGAGAGAGGAGAAGACAAAAGGGCATCCAGAGAGATAAGAGAACAGAGAAGCATCCATAGACAGAATATAATAGAAGGGAATCCAGAGAGATGAGAGGATAGAAAGGAATATATATAGAGGACAAAATAGAAGCGAATGTAGAGAGAGGAGAAGACAGAAGGGCATCTAGAGAGAGGTGAGCACAGAAGGGCATCCAGAGAGAAGAGAACAGAAGGGCATCCAGAGAGAGGAGAGTAAAGACAGGCATACAGAGAGAGGAGAGGACAGAAGAAAACCCAGAGAGAGGAGAGAACAGAAGGGCATCCAGAGAGAAGGGAAGACAGAAGGGCATCCAGAGAGAGTAGAGAAAAGAAGGGAATACAAAGAGATGAGAGAACAGAAGGCCATCCAGAGAATGGAGTAAACAGAAGGGCATCCGGATAGAGGAGAGAAAAGAAGGGCATCCAGAGAGAGGAGAGACAGAAGGGCATCCAGAGACAAGAGAGGAAAGAAGGGCATCCAGAGAGTGGAGAGAACAGAAGGGCATCCTGAGAGAGGAGATAACAGAAAGGCATGTAGAGAGAGGAGAAGACAGAAGGGCATCCAGATAGATGAGAGAACAGAAGAGCATCCAGAGAGAGGAGAGGACACAAGGGCATCCAGAGATATGAGAGAACCAAAGATCTTCCTGAGAGAGGAGAGAAGAAAAGGGCATCCACAGAGATGAGTGAACAAAAGATCATCAAGGGATAGAAGGGACCAGAAGGCCATCCAGAGGGATGAGAGTACAGAATAGAATCTCGAGAGAGAATAGAACAGTAGGGCATCCAGAGAGGTGATGAGACAGAAGGTCATTTAGAGAGAGGAGACAACAGAAGGTCATCCATAGTGACGAAAAGACAGAAGGGCATCCAGAGAAAAGAGAACAGAAGGGCATCCAGATAGAGGAGAGTAAAGAAAGGCATACAGAGAGAGGAGAGAACAGAAGGACATCCAGTGAGAGTAGAGAATAGACAGGTATCCAGAGATCAGAGAACACAGAACGTCATTCAGAGAATGGAGAAGACAGAAGGGAAGCCAGAGAGACAAGAGAACAGAAAGGCATCAAGAGAGAGGAGAGGACAGAAGAGAATCCTGAGAGAGGAGAGGACAGAAAAGCATGCAGAGAAAGGAGAGAACAGAAGTGAATCCAGAAACAGGAGAAGACACAAGGGCATTCAGAGAGAGGAGAGAGCATTGGGGCATCCATAGAGAGGAGAAGAGAGAAGACACACGGGCATTAAGAGAGAGGAGAGAGCATTGGGGCATCCATAGAGAGGAGAAGATTGAAGGGAATCCAAAGAGAGGAGAGAATAGAAGGGCATCCAGAAAGAGGAGAGAACAGAAGGGCATGCATAGAGAGGAGAGGACAGAAGGGTATCAAAAAGAGAGGGGAAAACAGAGAGTATCGAGAGAGATGATAGAACAGAAGGGCATCCAGAGAGAGGAGAAGACAGAAGGCCATCCATAGAGAGGAGAGTAAAGAAGGGCATATAGAGAGAGGAGAGAACAGAAGCGCATCAACAGAGTGGGGAGAACAGAAGAGCATTGAAAGAGAGGAGAGAACAGAAGGGCATCCAAAGAGAGAAGAGGGCAGAAGGGCATCCAGAGATAGTAGAGTACAGAAGGGCATCCGGAGAGAAGAGAAAACAGAAAGGTATCCAGAGAGAGGAGAGGACAGAAGGGCATCAGGAGAGAGGAGAAGATAAAAGGGCATCCAGAGAGTTAAGAGAACAGAGAAGAATCCATAGAGAGAATAAAATAGAAGGGCATCCATAGAGAGATGAGAGGACAGAAAGGCATCAAGAGAGAGGAGAAGACAGAAGGGCATCCAGAAAGAGGAGCAGACAGAAGGTCATCCTGTTAGAAGAGAGTAAATAAGTTCATCCAGAGAGACGAGAGGAAAGAAGGGCATCCAGAAAGAGGAGAAGACATCCGGAGATTGGAGCTGACAGAAGGGCATCCAGATAGAAGAGAAGACAGAAGGGCATCCGGGGAGAGGAGAGAATAGAAGGGCATACAGAGAAAGGAGAAGAAAGAAGGGCTTTCAGAGAGAGGAAAGCACACAAGACCATCCAGAGTGTTGAGAGAACAGAAGATCTTCCATAGAGAGGAAACAACAGAAGGGCATGCAGAGAGATAAGCAAACAGAAGATCATCCAGAGAGAGAAGAGAAGGGCATCCAGAGATATGCCACAACAGAAGAGAATCTAGAGAGAGGTGAGAACAGAAAGGCATCCAGAGACAGGAGATAACAAAAGGGGATCCAGAGAGAAGAGAAGACAGATGGGCATCCAGAGAGAGGAGAAGACAAAAGGGCATCCAGAGAGATAATAGAACAGAGAAGCATCCATAGAGAAAATATAATAGAAGTGAATCCAGAGATATGAAAGGACAGAAAGGAATATAAAGAGAGGAGAAAATAGAAGGGCATCAAAAGAGAGGAGAGGGCAGAAGGGCATCCATAGAAAAGAGAAGACGTAAGGGCATCTAGAGAGAGGAGAGGACACCAGGGCATCCAGAGAGACGAGAGAACAGAAGATCATAAAGAGAGAGAAGAGAACAGAAGGGCATCCAGAGAAAGGAGAAGACAGAAGGTCATCCCGAGAGAAGAGAGGACAGAAATGGCATCCAGAAAGAGAAGAGGACACAAGGGCATCCAGATAGAGGAGAGAATAGAAGGGCATACAGAGAGAGGAGAGAACAGAAGAGTATCCAGAATGAGGAGAGGAAAATAAGGAATCCAGAGAGAGGGGAGAACAGCAGGTCATCCAAAGAAAGGAGAAGACAAAAGGGCATCCAGAGAGTGGAAAGGACAGAGGACATCCCAAAAGAAGAGAGAACAGAAGGGCATCCAGAGAGATGAGAGAACAGAAGAGAATCCAGAAAGAGGAGAGAACAGAATCCCATCCAGAGAGAGCAGAATACTGAATGATGTCCAGAAAGAGAAGAGGACAGAAGGGCATACGGAGACAGGAGAAGATAGAAGGACATCCAGAGAGAGGAGCCGACAGAGTGGCATGAAGTGAGAGGAACTAACAGAAGGGCATCTAGAGAGAGGAGAAGACAGAAGGATATCCAGAGTGAAGAGAAAATTGTTGGGCATCGAGATGGAGGAAAATACTTAAGGGCATCGAGAGAATCAAGAGAACAGAAGGGCATAGGGAGAGAGGAGAAGACAGAAGGGCATTCAGACAGAGGAGAGAACAGAAGGGCATCAAGAGAGTGGAGAGAACAGAAGGGCATCCAGAGAGAGTAGAGTACAGAAGAGATACAGGGAGAGGAGAGAACAGAAAGCCATCCAGAGAGAGGAGAGGACAGAAGGGCATCCAGAGAGAGGAGAGTACAAAAGTGCATCCAGAGAGAGAAGGGAACAGAAGGGCATCCAGAGGGATGAGAGGACAGAAGAGAATCTAGGGAAAGGAGAGAACAGAAGGGCATTGAGAGAGAGAACAGAATGGCATCCAGAGAGAGGAAAGAAGAGAAGGACATCCAGAAACAGGAGAAGATAGAACGGCACCAGGAAAGAGGAGAGAACAGAAGGACATCCAGAGAGAGGAGACAACAGAAGGTCATCCAGAGTGATGAAAATACAGAAATGCATCCAGAGAGAGGAGTGGACAGAAGGGCATCCAGATGGATGAGAGAGCAGAAGATAATCCAGAGAGAGAAGAGAACAAAGGGGCATCCATCGATAGGAGAAGACAGAAGGGCATCCAGAGAGAAGAGAGGACAGAAGGGCATCCAGAGAGAGAATAGCACACAAGGGCATCCAGATAGAGGAGAGAACATAAAGGCATAAAGAGAGAGGAGAGAACAGAAGGGTATCCAGAGACAGAATAGGAGAAAAGGGCATTCAGAGATAGCAGAGAACCTAAAGGCAACCATAGAGATTAGAGGACAGAATAGATCCAGAGAGAGGAGGGGACAGAAGAACATCCAGAGAGAGGAGATGACAGAAGGGCATCCAAAAAGAGGAGAAGACAGAAGGGCATCCAGAGAGAGGAGAGAAAAGAAAGGCATCCGGAGAGAGGAGAGAACAGAAGTGCATCCAGAAAGAGGAGAAGACAGAAGGGCATCTGTAGAGAGGAGAGAACAGAATGGCACCCAGATAGAAGAGAGGACAGAATGGCATCTACAGAGATGGTAGAACAGAAGAGCATTGAGAGAGAGGAGAGAACAGAAAGGCATCCAAATAGAGGAGAGGATAGGAGGGCATGCAGAGAGAGGAGAGAACTGAAGTGTATCTGGAAAGAAGAGAGAACTGAAAGGCATCCAGAGAGATGAGAGGACAGAAGAGAGTCCAAAGACAGGAGAAGACAGAGTGGCATCAATAGATAGGAGATTAAAGAAGGTTATCCAAAGAGATGAGAGAACAGAATGGCATAAATAGAGAATAGAGGACAGAAGGGCATCTAGAGAGAGGAGAGAAGAGAAGGGCATCGAGAGAGAGGAGAAGACAAAAAGGGAATCCAGAGATAGGTGAGAAAAGAAGGGCATCTAGAGAGAGAAGTGGACAGAAGGGCATCCAGAGAGGGGAGAGGACAGATTGGCATCCAGGGAGAGAAGTGAACAGAAGGGCATCCAGAAAGAGGAGAAGGCAGAAGGGCATCTGGAGAGAGGAGAGAACACAGGGGCATCTAGAAAAAAGAGAGAACAGAAGAGCATCCAGTGTGATGACTGTACAGAAGGGCATTCAGAGAGAGGAGAGAGCAGAAGGGCATCCAGAGAGAGGAGATGACAGAAGGTAATCCAAAGAGAGGAGAGAACAGAAGGGCATCCAGAGAGAGGAGAGAACAGTAGGGAATCCGGAGAACGAGAAGACAGAAATGTATCCAAAGAGAGGAGAGAACGGAGGGTCATGCGAAGAGATGAAAAGTCAGAAGGGCATCCAGAGAAAGAAGAGGACTAAAGGGCATCTGGAAATAGAAGAAAACAGAAGGGCATCCAGAGAGGAGAGAACAGAAGGGCATCCGGAGAGAGGAGAGAACAGAAGGGCCTCTAGAGAGAGGAGATAACAGAAGGGCATCTAGAGAGAGGAGAGGACAGAATGGCATCCAGAGAAAAGAGAGAACAGAAATGAATCCAGAGAGAGTTCAAGACAGAAGGGCATTCAGAGAGAGGAGAAAGTAGAAGGGCATCCATAGAGAGGAGAAGACAGAAGAGCATACAGGTAGGGTAGAGGACAGATGGGCATCCAGAGAGATGAGAGAGCAGAAGGGCATCCAGAAAGAGGAGAGGACAGAAGGGCATACAGTGGGAGGAGAGGACAGAAGGGCATTCAGAGAGAGGAGAGAGCAGAAGGGCACTCAGAGAGAGGAGAAGACAGAAGGTAATCCAAAGAAAAAAGAGAACAGAAGGACATTCAGAGAGAGGAGACGAAAGAAGGGCATCTTGAGAGAAGAGAGAATGGTCGGACATCCAGAGAGTGGAGAAGACAGAAGGGCATCAAGAAAAAGAGGACAGAATGTCATACTGATAGAGGAGAGGATAGAATGGCATCAGAAGAGAGGAGAAAACAGAAGGGCATCCATAGAGATGAGAGGACAGAAGGGCATCCTGAGAGAGGAAAGAACAGAAGGGCATATAGAGAGAAGATAACAGTAGAGAATCCAGAAAGAGCAGAAGACAGAAGGGCATACTGGAAATGAGAGAATAGAAGAGCATCCAGTGGGAGGAGATCGCAGAAGGGCATCCAGGGAGAGGAGAGGACAGAAGGGCATCCCGAGTGAGTTGAGAACAGAAGGGCTTCCAGAGAGAAGAGAGAACAGAAGAGAATCCAGAAAGAGGAGAGAAGAGAAGGGCATCCAGAGAGAGCAGAAGACTAAAGGACATTTAGAGAAAGAAGAGGATAGAAGGGCATATAGAGAGAGGAGAAGACAGAGGGGTATCCAGGATGAGGAGAGAATTCAAGGGCATCCAGAAAGAGGAGAAAACAGAAGGGCTTCCAGAGAGAGGAGAGAACAGAAGAGCATCCGGAGAGTGAGTTAGAGAGAAGGCATCCAGATGGAGCAGAGGACAGATGGGCATCCAGAGAGAGGAGAGGACAAAAGGGCATCTAGAGAAAGCAGAGAAAATAAGGGCATCCAGAAAGAGGAGAAGATAGAAGAACATCCAGAGATAGGGCGGACAGAAGGGCATCCACAGAAAAAAGAACAGAAAGCCATCCAGGGGGAGGAGAAGAAAGAAGGGCATCTGGATAGAGGAGAGAACAGAAGTGAATCCAGAGAGAGGGGAAGACATGAGGGCATTCAGAGAGAGAAGACAAAAGGAAATCCAGAGAGAAGAGAGAACTGAAGGGCATCCAGAGTGATGAGAGTATAGGAGAGCATCCATAGAGAGAAGAGAACAGAAAGGCAACCAGAGAGATTAGAGGACAGAAGGGATCCAGAGAGAGGAGAGGACAGAAGGGCATCCAGAGAGACGAGAGGACAGAAGGTCACCAAGAGAGACGAGAGGACAAAAGGGCATCTAGAGAGAGGAGAGACAAGAAGTGCATCCAGAGAGAAGAGAACAGAAGGGCATCCAAAGAGAGTAGAATCCCGAAGGGAACTCAGAGAGAGGAGTAGACAGAAGGTCATCCAGAGAGAGAAGAGAACAGAAAGGCAACCAGATAGATTAGAGGACAGAAGGGATCCAGAATGAGGAGGAGACAGAAGAACATCCAGAGAGAGGAGAGGACAGAAGGGCATCCAGATAGAGGAGAGGACAGAAAGGCATCCGGAGAGAGGAGAGCACAGAAGGGCATCCATTGAGAGGAGAAGACAAAAGGGCATCCAGAGAGGAGAGGAAAAAACGCATCCGGAGAAAGGAGAGAATGGAAGGGCCTCCAGAAAGTTGAGAGGACAGAAGGGCATCCAGAGAGAAGAGAGTAAAGAAGGGAATCCAGAGAGAGAGAAGACAGAAGGACATCTGGGTATAGGAGAGAACAGAAGGGCATCCGGAGAGAGGAGAGGACATTAGGGCATCCAGAGAGAGGTTAGGACAGAGAACATCCAGAGGCAGGAGAAGAGATAAGGGCATCCCGAGAGAGGATACGACAGAAGGGCATTCAGACAGAAGAGAGTAAATAAGGGCCTCCAGAGAGACGTGAGAGAGAACAGAAGGGCATCCACTGAGAGGAGAAGACTGAAGGGCATCCAAAAAGAGGCGAGATCCCAAGGGAATCCAGAGAGAGGAGAAGAAAGAATGGCATCCGGAGAAAGGAGAAAACAGAAGGGCATCCAGAGAGATGAGAGTACAGGAGAGCATCTATAGTGAGAAGAGAATAGAAGGGCAACGAGAGAGAGGAGAGGACAGAAGGGAATCCAGAGAGAGGAGAGGATAGAAGGGCATCCAGAAATAGGAGAGGACAGAATGGTCTCCTAAGAGAAGAGAGAACAGAAGGTCATCCAGAGTGTGGAGAAGACAGAAGGGCATCTAGAAAGAGGAGACAACAGGAGGACATCCAGAGAGAGGAGAGAGTAGAAGGGCATCCAGAGAGAGGAGAAGACAGAAGGGCATCCAGTGAGAGGAGAGTAAAAATGGGCATACAGAGAGAGAAGAGAACAGAAGGGCATCCAGAAAGAGGAGAGGACAAAAGCACATCCAAAGAGAGGGGAGAACAGAAGAGCATTGAAAGAGAGGAGAGACCAGAAGGGCATGCAGAGAGAGGAGAAGACAGAAGGGCATCCAGAGAGAGGAGAGAACAGAAGGACATCCAGAGAGATGAGAGTACAGGAGAGTCTCAATAGAGAGAAGAGAACAGAAAGCCAACCAGATAGATTAGAGGACACAATGGAATCCAGAGAAAGAAGAGGACAGAAGGGCCTCCAAGAGAGGAGAGGACAGAAGGGCATCCAGAGAGAGGAGAGGACAGAAGGGCATCCAGAGAGAGGATGGGAAAGAAAGGCATCCGGAGAGAGGAGTGAACAGAAGTGCATCCAGAGACAGGAGAAGACAGAAGGCACCAAGTGAGAGAGGAAATTACAGAAGGGCATCCAGAGAGAAGAGAAATGAAGGGCATCCAGGGAGAGGAGAAGGCAGAAATGCATCCAGAGGGAGGAGAGGACAGAAAGGTATCCAGAGGGAGAAAAGAACAGAAGGGCATCCAAGAGAGGAGAAGACAGAAGGGCATCCGAATAGAAGAGACAACAGACGTTCATCCAGAGAGATGAGAAGACAGAAGGGCAGACAAAGAAGGGAGAGGACAGAAGTATATCTGGAGAGAGGAGAGAACAGAAGGGCATCTGGAGTGAGGGAGGACAGAAGGGCATCCTGAGACTCGAGAGATCAGAAAATCATCCAGAGGAGAGAAGAGAAGCGCATCAAGAGAGAGGAGCAGGAAGAAGGTCATCCTGATAAAGGAGAGAACAGAACTGCATCCACAGAGAGGAGAAGACAGAAGTGCATCAAGAGAAAGGAGAGGACAGAAGGACATCCAGACAGAGGAGAGAACAGAAGAGCATTCAGAGAGAGGAGCAGAAAGAAGGTCATGCAGTCAGAGGAGAGAACAGAAGGGCATCCAAAGAGAAGAGAAGATAGAAGGGCATTGAGTGAGAGGAGTGGACAGAACGGCATACAGAGAGAGGAGAAGACAGAAAAACATCCAGAAGAGGATAGAGCACAAGGGCAACTAGAGAGTGGAGGAAACAGAGGATCATCCAGAGAGAGAAGAGAACAGAGGGGCATTCATAGAGGGGAGAAGACAGAGGGCATCCAGAGAGAGGAGAGAACAGAAGGGCATTTAGAAAGATGAGAGAACAAGAGAGCATCCATACAGAGAAGAGAACAAAAGGGCAAACAGAGATATGAGAGGGCAAAAGAGAATCCAGAGAGAGGAGAGAATAGAAGGGCATCCAGAGAGAGGAGAAGACAGAAGGACATCCGGAGATAGGAGAGAACAGAAGGGCATCCAGAGAGAGGAGAGAACAGAAGGACATCCAGTGAGAGGATAGGACAGAGAACATCCAGAGACTGGAGAAGACATAAGGGCATCCTGAGAGAGGATATGACAGAAGGGCATCCAGAGAGAAGAGAGTAAATCAGGGCCTCCAGAGAGATGAGAGAACAGAAGGGCATCCACAGAGAGAAGAAGACTGAAGGGCATCCAAAGAGAGGAGAGATCAGAAGGGCATCCAGAGAGAGAAGAGGACAGAATGGCCTCCAGAGAGAAGAGAGAAAAGAAGGGCATCCAGAGTGTGGAGAATACAGAAGGGCATCTAGAGAGAGGAGACAACAGAAGGACATCCAGAGAGAGGAAAGGATAGAAGGGCATCCAGAGAGAGGAGAAGACAGAAGGCATCCAGAGAGAGGAGAGTAAAAATGGGCATACAGAGAGAGAAGAGAACAAAAGGGAATCCAGAAAGAGGAGAGGACAGAAGGGCATCCACAGACAGGGGAGAACAGAAGAGCATGGAGAGACCAGAAGGGCATGCATAGAGAGAAGACAGAAGGGCATCCAGAGAGAGGAGAGAACAGAAGGACATCCAGAGAGATGAGAATACAGGAGAGCCTCGATAGAGAGAAGCGAACAGAAAGCCAACCAGATAGATTAGAGGACAGAATGGAATCCAGAGAAAGAGGAGGACAGAAGGGCCTCCAAGAGAGGACAGGAAAGAAGGGAATCCAGAGAGAGGAGAAGACAGAAGGGCTTCCAGAGAAAGGAGAATACAGAAGGGCATCCAGAAATAGGATTGGAAAGAAAGGCATCCAGAGAGAGGAGTGAACAGAAGTGCATCCAGAGACAGAAGAAGACAGAAGGCATCAGGTGAGAGAGGAAATTACAGAAGGGCATCCACAGAGAAGAAAAAAAAGGGCACCCAGAGAGCGGAGAAGACAGAAGGGCATCCAGAGGGAGGAGAGTACAGAATGTCATAAAAAGAGAGGAGAAGACAGAAAGGCATCCAGATTGAGAAAAGAACAGAAGGGCATGCAGAGAGAGGAGAAAACAGAAGGGTATCTGGAAAGAGGAGAGAATAGAAGGTAATCCAGAAAGAGGAGACAAAAGATTGTCATCCAGAGTGACAAAAAGACAGAAGGGCATCCAGAGAGAGGAGAGGACAGAAGGGCATCCAAAGAGAAGAGAAGAGAAGGGCATCCAGAGAAAAGAGAAGACAAAAGAGCATCTAGAGAGTTGAGAGGACAGAAAGGCATGTACAGAGAGGGCAAGACAGAAAGGCATCCATAGATAGGTGAAAACAAAAGGGCATCCAGAGAGAGGAGAAGACAGAAGGGCATCCAGAGAGATGACTGTACAGAAGAGCATCCGGTGAGTGGAGAGATCAGAATGGCATCCAGAGAGAGGGGAAGACAGAAGGGCATCCAAAGAGAGGCAAAGACAGAAGGGCTTCCAGAGAGGAGAGAACAGACGATCATCCATAGAGACGGCAAGACAGAAGAGCATCCAGATAGAGGAGAGAACAGAAGGGATTTCAGGGAGAGGAGAGAACAGAAGGGCATGTAGAGAGTGAAGAAGACAGAAGGGCATCCAAGATAGGTGAAAAAAGAAGGGCATCCAGAGAGGAGAAGATAGATTGGCATCCGGTTAGAGGAGAGAACAGAAGGGCATCCAGAGAGAGTAGACAACAAAAAGTCATTTAGAGGGAGGAGAAGACAGAAGAGCATACAGGGAGAGGAGAGGACAGAAGGGAATCCAGAAAGAGGAGAGAACTGAAGGGCATCCAGAGAGAAGAGAAGACAGAAGAGCATCCAGAGAGAGAAGAGGAAAGAAAGGAATTCAAGGAGAGAAAAGGACAGAAGGGCATATTGAGAAAGGAGAGGACAGAAGGCCATTCAGTGAGACGAGAGAATAGAAGGGCATCCAGAGAAAGGAGAAGACCGAAGAACATCCAGAGAGAGGAGAGGACAGAAGGGCCTACATAGAGAGGAGAGAACAGAAGGGCTTCCAGAGAGTGAAGAAAACAGAACGGCATCAGGAGAGAGGAGAGGACAGATGTACATCTGGATAGAGGATAGAACAGAAGGGCATACAGCAAGAGGAGAGAACAGAAGAGCATCCAGAGAGAGGAGAAGACAGAAGGGCATTCAGAGATAGGAGAGTACGGAAGGTCATCCAGAGAGCAGAGAAGACAGAAGGGCATCCAGAGAGAGGAGAAGACAGAAGGGCATCAAGAGCGATGAGAGTACAGGAGAGCTTCCATAGAGAGAAGAAAACAGAAAGGCAACCAGAAAGATTAGAGGACAGAAGGGAATCCAGAGAGAGAAGAGGACAAAAGGACATGCAGAGAGAGGAGAAAACAGAAGGGCATCCGGAAAGAGGAGGAACAGAAGGTAATCCAGAAAGAGGAGAAAACAGAAGGTCATCCAGATTGACAAAAAGACAGAAGGGCAGCAAGAGAGAGGAGAGGACAGAAGAGCATCCAAAGAGAAGAGAAAAGAAGGGCATCCAGAGAGAAGGAAAGACAGAAGGGCTTCCAGAAAGAGGAGAGGACAGAAGGGCATCCAGAGAGATGAGAGTACAGGAAAGCCTTCATAGAGAGAAGAGTACAGAAAGACAAAGAGAAATATTAGAGGACAGAAGGGAATCCAGAGAGAGAAGAGGACAGAAGGGCATCCAAGAGAGGAGAGAACAGAAGGGCATCCAGAGAGAGGAGAGGACAGAAGGGCATCCAGAGAAGGGAGAAGACAGAAGGGCATCCAGAGAGAGTAGAGAACACATGTGCAACCAGAGAGAGAAGAAAGAAGGCATACAGAGAGAGGAGATTACAGAAGGGCATCCAGAAAGAAGAGAAAAGAAAAGCATCCAGAGAGGGAGGAGAGAACTGAGGGGCATCCAGAGAGAGAAGAGGACACAAGAGCATCCAGAGAGATTAGAGAACAGAAGATCTTCCAGAGAGAGGAGAGAACAGAAGGGCATCCACCGAGATGAGGGAACAGAAGATCATCCATAGAGAGAACGGAACAAAAGAGCATCCAGAGGGATGAGAGGACAGAATAGAATCTAGAGAGAGGAGACAACAGAAGGGCATCCAGAGAGATGATGAGACAGAAGGGCATCCAGAGAGAGGAGAGAACAGAAGGGCATCCAGAGAGCAGAGAAGACAGAAGGGCATCCAGATAGAGTAGAGAATAGAACAGTATACAGAGAGCAGAGAAGACAGAAGGGCATCCAGTGAGAGGAGAGAATAGAAATGCATCAAGAGAGAGGAGAAGACATAAGGGCATCCAGAGAGAGTAGAGGACAGAAGGGCTTCCCCATATTGGGAAGAAAAGAAGAGCATGGAGAGAAGGAGACAACATAAGGGAAATCAAAGAGAAGAGAGAATAGAAGATCTTCCAGAAAGAGGGGAGAACAGAAGGGCATCCAGAGAGATGAGAGAACAGAAGATAATCTGGAGAGAAAAGAGAACAGAAGGGCAACCAGAGATAAAAGACGACAGAAAAAGATCCAGAGAGAGGAGAGTACAGAAGGGCATCCACAGCATGGAGAGTACAGAAGGGCATCCAGAGAGAGGTGAGGACAGAAGGGCATCCAGAGAGAGGAGAGGACAGGAGGGCATTCAGAGAAAGGAGACGACAGAAAGACATCCATAGAGCGGAGATGACAGAAGGGCATCCAGAGAGAGGAGAGACCAGAAGGGCATCCAAAGACAGGAGAATACATAAAGGCATCCACAGAGAGGAGAGAATAGAAGAGCATCGGATGGGAGGAGAAAACAGAAGGGCATCAAAAGAGAGGAGAGGGCAGAAGGGCATCTATAGAGAAGAGAAGACAGAAGGGCATCCAGAGAGAGGAGAGGACACCAGGGCATCCAGAGACAGGAGAGGACAGAATGGCATGAAGTGAGAGGAGATAACAGAAGGGCTTCTAGAGAGAGGAGAAGACAGTAGGATATCCAGAGTGAGGAGAAAATTGTCGGGCATCCAGATGGAGGAAAATACTTAAGGGCATCAAGAGAATCAAGAGAAAAGAAGGGCATAGGGAGCCAAAAGAAGACAGAAGGGCATCCAGAAAGAGGAGAGGACAAAAAAGCATCCAGAGAGGAGAGAACAGAAGGGCATCCAGAGAGAGGAGAGGACAGAAGGGCATCAAGAACGAGGAGTAAACAGAAGGCCATCCAGCGAGAGGAGAGAACAGAAGGGCATACAGAGAGTGTAGAAAACAGAAGGACATCCACAGAAGATCATCAAGGGGGAGAAGGGAACAGAAGGCCATCCAGAGGGATGAGAGTACAGAATAAAATCTAGAGAGAGAATAGAACAGTAGGGCATCCAGAGATATGATGAGACAGAATGTCATCCAGAGAGAGGAGACAACACAAGGTCATCCATAGTGACGATCACACAGAAGGGCATCCAGAGAGAAGAGAACAGAAGGGCATCCAGATAGAGGAGAGTAAAGAAGGGCATACAGAGAGAGGGGAGAACAGAAGGACATCCAGTGAGAGTAAAGAATAGAATGGTATCCAGAGAGCAGAGAAGACACAAGGGCATTCAGAGAAAGGAGAAGACAGAAGGGCATCCAGTGAGAGGATAGAACAGAAAGGCATCAAGAGAGAGGAGAGGACAGAAGGGAATCCAGAGAGTGGAGAGGGCAGAAAGGCATCCAGAGAGAGGAGAGAACAGAAGTGAATCAAGAGAGAGGAGAAGACAGAAGGGCATTAAGAGAGAAGAGAGATCATTGGGGCATCTAGAGAGAGGGTAAGATTGAAGGGAATCCAAAGAGAGGAGAGAATAAAAGGGCATCCAGAAAGAGGAGAGAACAAAAGGACATCCACAGAGAGGGGAGAACAGAGAGCATTGAGAGAGAGAGAAAAGAACAGAAGGGCATCCAGAGAGAGGAGAAGACAGAAGGGCATCCAGAGAGAGGAGAGTAAAGAAGGGCTTACAGAGAGAGGAGAGAACAGAAGCGCATCCACAGAGAGGGGAGAACAGAAGAGCATCGAAAGAGATGAGAGAACAGAAGGGCATCCAAAGAGAGGAGAGGGTAGAAGGCTATCCAGATATAGGAGAGTACAGAAGGGCATCCAGAGAGAAGAGAGAACAGAAAGGAATCCAGAGAGAGGAGAGGACAGAAGGGCATCTGGAGAGAGGAGAAGACAAAAGGGCATCCAGAGAGATAAGAGAACATAGGAGCATCCATAGAGAGAATAAAATAGAAGGGAATCCAGAGAGATGAGAGGACAGAAAGGCAACAAGAGAGAGGAAAGGACAGAAGGGCATCCAGAAAGAGGAGCGGACAGAAAGTCATCCTTTTAAAAGAGAGTAAATAAGGGCATCCAGAGAGACGAGAGGACAGAAGGGCATCCAGAGAGAGGAGAAGACATGTGGAGAGAGGAGCTGACAGAAGGGCATCCAGATAGAAGAGAAGACAGAAGGGCATCCGGGGAGAGGAGAGAATAGACGGGCATCCAGAGAGAGAAGAAGACAGAAGGGCTTCCATCGAGAGGAAAGGACACAAGAACATCCAGAGTAATGAGAGAATATAAGATCTTCCATAGATAGGAAAGAACAGAAGGGTATGCAGAGAGATAAGCAAACAGAAGATCATCCAGAGAGAGAAGAGAAGAGAAGGGCATCCAGAGATATGACACAACAGAAGAGAATCTAGAGAGAGGTGAGAACAGAAGGGCATCCAGAGAGAGGAGACGAAGAAGGGCATCCAGAGAGAAGAGAGGACAGAAGGACATCCAGAGAGAGGAGAAGACAAAATGGCATCCAGAGAGATAAGAGAACAGATAAGCATCCATAGAGAGAATATAATAGAAGGGAATACAGAGATATGAGACTACAGAAAGGAATATAGAGGGAGGACAAAATAGAAGGGCATGTAGAGAGAAGAGAAGACAGAAGGGCATCCAGAGAGAGGTGAGCACAGAAGGGCATCCAGAGAGAAGAGAACAAAAGGGCATCCAGAGAGAAGAGAGTAAAGAAGGGCATACAGAGAGAGGAGAGAACAGAAGAAAATCCGGAGAGAGGAGAGAACAGAAGGGCATCCAGAGAGAAGGGAAGACAGAAGGGCATCCAGAGAGAGTAGAGGAAAGAAGGGAATCCAGAGAGATAAGAGAACAGAAGGGCATTCAGAACGAGGAGTAAACAGAAGGCCATCCAGTGAGAGGAGAGAACAGAACGGCATCCATGGAGAGGATGGGTCAGAAGGGCATCCACAGAGCGGGGAGACCATACGGGCATCCAGAGAGCAGAGAAGACAGAAGGGCATCAAGAGAAAGGAGAAGACAGAAGGGCATCCAGTGAGAGGAGCGAACAGAAAGGCATCAAGAGAGAGGAGTGGACAGAAGGGCATCCAGGGAGAGGAGAGGACAGAAAGGCATCCAGAGAGAGGAGAGAACAGAAGTGAATCCAAAGAGAGGAGAAGACCGAAGTGCATTCAGAGAGAGGTGAGAGCATTAGGGCATCCAGAGAGAGGAGAAGACGGAAGGGAACCCAAAGAGAGTAGAGAATAGAAGGGCATCCATAAAGAGGAGAGAACAGAAGGGCATCCAGAGAGATGAGAGAACAGAAGATAATCTAGAGAGGAAAGAGAACATAAGGGCAACCAGAGATATGAGAGGACAGAAAAAAATCCTGAGAGAGGAGAATACAGAAGGGCATCCACAGAGAGGAGAGAAATAAGAGCATCATATGAGAGGAGAAAACAGAAGGGCATCAAAGGAGAGGAGATGACAGAATGGCATCCATAGAGAAGAGAAGACAGAAGGGCATCTAGAGAGAGGAGAGGACACAAGGGCTTCCAGAGAAAGGAGACAACAGAAGGACATCCAGAGAGAGGAGAAGACAGAAGGGCATCAAGATAGAGGAGAGACCAGAAGGGATTCCAGAGGGATGGGAATACAGAAGGGCATCCAGAGAGGAGAACAAAAGGCCTTCCAGAGACAGGAGAAGACAGAAGGGCATCCAGAGAGAGTAGAGTTTAGAAAAGCATACAGAGAGAGGAGAGAACAGAAGAGCATCCAGAAAGAGCAGAGAACAGAAGAGCATCCAGAGAGAGGAGAATACAGAAGGGCATCCACAGAGAGGAGAGAATAGAAGAGCATCGGACGAGAGGAGAAAACAGAAGGACATCAAAGGAGAGGAGAGGACAGAAGTGCATCCATAGAGAAGAGAAGACAGAATGGAATCCCGACAGAAGAGAAGACACAAGGCCATCCAGAGAAAGGAGACAAGAGAAGGACATCCTGAGAGAGGAGAAGACAGAAGGGCATCCAGATAGAGGGAAGACCAGAAGGGCATCCAGAGAGATGAGAATACAGAAGGGCATCCAGAGAGAGGATAGGACAGAAAGGCATATGGTGAGGAGAACAAAAGGGCATCCAGAGAGAGGGGAACACAGAAGGGCATCCAGAGGGAGGAGAGTATAGAAAAGCACACAGAGAGAGGAGAGAACAGAAGAGCATTCAGAAAGAGGAGAGAACAGAAGGGCATCCAGAGATAGGAGAGGACAGAAGGCCATCCACAGAGAGGGGAGAACAGAAGCGCATCAGAGAGAGGAGAGAAAAGAAGGTCATCTAGAAAGAAGAGAGAACAGAAAGGCATCCAGAGAGAGGAGAGCACAGAAGGGCATGCAGAGAGAGTAGAGAACAGAAATGAATCCAGAGAGAGGAGAAGACAGAAGGGCATTCAGAGAGAGGAGAGAGCATTAGGGCATCCATAGAGAGGAGAAGACAGAAGGGAATCCAAAGAGAGGAGAGAACAGAAGGGCCTCCAGAGAGTGGAGAAGACATGAGGGCATCCAGAGGGAGTAGAGAACAGACCGTTATCCAGAGAGCAGAGAAGACAGATGGGCATCCAGAGAGAGGAGAGGATAGAATGGAATCTAGAGAGAGGAGGGAACAGAAAGTCATATAGAGAGAGGAGAGAACAGAAGGGCATCCAGAGAGAGGAAAGGTCAGAGAACATCCGGAGACAGGAGAAGACATAAGGACATCCCGAGAGAGGATATCACAGAAGGGCATCCAGAGAGAAGAGAGTAAATAATTGCCTCCAGAGAGACGAGAGAACAGAAGGCCATCCACAGAGAGGAGAAGACTGAAGGGCATCCAAAGAGAGTAGAGATCAGAAGGGCATCCAGAGAGAGGAGAAGAAAGAATGGCATCGAGAGAGAGAAGAAAACAAAAGGGCATCAAGAGAGATGAGACTACAGGAGAGCATCTATAATGAGAAGAGAACAGAAGGGCAACGAGAGAGAGGATAGGACAGAAGGAAATTTAGAGAGAGGAGAGGATAGAAGGGCATCCAGAGAGAGGAGAGGACAGAATGGCCTCCAGAGAGAAGAGATAACAGAAAGGCATGAAGAGCGTGGAGAAGACAGATAGGCACCTAGAGAGAGGAGAGGACAGAAGGGCATCCAGAGAGAGGAGAGAACAGAAAGGCCTACAGAGACAGGAGAGAACAGAAGGGTATCCGGAGAGAGGATTGGAGAAAAGGGCATACAGAGAGAGAAGAGAAGAGAAGGGCATCCAAAGAAAAAAGAAGACAGAAGGGCATACAGAGAGAGGAGAGGACAGAAGAAAATACGGAGAGAGGAGAGAACAGATAGGCATCCAGAGAGAAGAGAAGATAGAAGAGCATCCAGAGAGAGTAGAGGAAATATGGGAATCCAGAGAGAGAAGAAGACAGAAGGGCATCCAGAGAGAGGAGAAAACAGAAGGCCATCCAGCGAGAGGAAAGAACATAAGGGCATCCAGAGAAAGAAGAAGTCTGAAGGGCATTCAGAGAGAGGAGAGGACAGAAGGGCCTACATAGAGTGGAGAGAACAGAAGGGCATCTAGAGAATGGAGAAAAAAGAAGGGCATCCAGAGAGAGGAGAGGACAGATGTGCATCTGGATAGAGGATAGAAGAGAAGGGCATCCAGGGAGAGGAGAGAACAGAAGAGCATCCAGAGAGAAGAGAGTACAGGAGAGCCTCCATAAAGAGAAGAGTACAGAAAGGCAAAGAGAGATATTAGAGGACAGAAGGGAATATAGAGAGAAAAGAGGACAGAAGGGCATCCAAGAGAGGAGAGAATAGAAAAAAATCCAGTGAGAGGAGAGGACAAAAGGGCATCCTGATAGGGGAGAAGACAGAAGGGCATCCAGAAAGAGGAGAGAATATAAGTGCAACCCGAGAGAGGAGAAGAGAGAAGGCATCTAGGGAGAAATTACAGAAGGGAATCCAGAAAGAAGAGAAAAGAAAGGCATCCAAAAAGAGGAGAAGACAGAAGGGCATCCAGAGCGAAGAGATGACAGATATGCATCCGGATAGAGGAGAGAACAGAAGGGCATCCAGAGAAAGGAGAAGACAGAAGGGCATCCCAAGAGAAGGGAGGACAGAAATAGCATCCAGAGAGAGAAGAGGACACAAGGGCATCCAGATAGAGGAGAGAACAGAAGGGCATACATTGAGACGAGAGAACAGAAGGGTATCCAGAGAGAGGAGAGGAAAATAGGGCATCCAGAGAGAGGCGAGAACAGAGGGCATCCAAAGAAAGGAGAAGAAAGAAGGGCATCCAGAGAGTGGAGAGGAAAGAAGGACATCCCAAAAGAAGAGAGAACAGAAGGGTATCCATAGAGAGGAGAAGACAGAAGGGCATCGAGAGAGAGGAGAAGACAGAAAGGCATTTGAGTGAGAGTAGAGGACAGAACGGCATACAGTGAAAGGAGAAGACAGAAAAGCATCCAGAAGAGGATAGAAAAGAAGGGCATCTGAGAGTGGAGGAAACCAAAGATCATCCAGAGAGAGAAGATAAAAGAAGGGCAACCATAGAGGGGAAAAGACAGAAGTCATCCAGAGAGAGGAGAGAACAAAAGGGCATCCAAAGAAATGAGAAGACCAAAGGGCATCCAGAGAGAGGAGAGGACAGAAGGGCCTACATAGAGAACAGACGAGCATCCAGAAAAAGGAGAAGACAGAATGGCATTCATAGATAGGAGAGGACAGAAGGGCATCCAGAGAGCAGAGAAGACAGAAGGGCATCCAGAGAGAGAAGAGGAAAGAAGGGAATCCAGAGAGAGAAGAGGACAGAAAGACATCCAGATAGATTAGAGGACAGAAAGTCAACCAGCAAGAGGAGAGAACAAAAAGGCATCCAGAGAAAGAGAAGACTGAAGGGCATCCAAAAAGAAGAGAAAAGAAGGGCATCCAGAGAGAGGAGAAGACAGAAGGGGATACAGAGAGAGGAGAGGACAGAAGGGCATCCAGAGAGAGGAGAAGACAGAAGGGCATCCAGAGAGAGAAGAGGAAAGAAGGGAATCCAGAGAGAGAAGTGGACAGAAGGACATCCAGATAGATTAGAGAACAGAAGGCCATCCAGCGAGAGGAGAGAACAAAAAGGCATCCAGAGAAAGGAGAAGAGTGAAAGGCATCCAAACAGAAGAGAAAAGAAGGGCATCCAGAGAGAGGAGAAGACAGAAGTGGATACAGAGTGAGGAGAGGACAAAATGGCATCCAGAGAGAGGAGAAGACAGAAGGGCATACAGAGAGAGGAGAGGACAGAAGGGCCTCCATAGAGAGGAGAGAACAGAAGGGCATCCAGAGAGTGGAGAGGACAGAATGACATCCCAAAAGAAGAGAGAGCAGAAGTGCATCTATAGAGATGAAAGAATAGGATAGAATCCAGAAAGAGGAGAGGACAGAAGGCCAACCAGAGAGAGCAGAAGACTGAAGGAAATCCAGAGATAGAAGAGGACCGAAGGGCATCCAGAGAGAGGAGAAGACAGAAGGGCATCCAGAGAGAGGTGAGTACAGAATGGGATCCAGTGAGAGGAGTTAACAGAAGGGCATCTAGAGAGAGGAGAAGACAGGAGGATATCCAGAGTAAGGAGAAAATTGTTGGGCATCCAGATAGAGGAGAAGACTGAATGGCATCGAGAGAATCGAGATAACAGAAGGGCATAGATAGAGAAAAGACAGAAGGATATCCAGAGTAAGGAGAAAATTGTTGGGCATCTAGATGGAGGAGAATACTGAAGGGCATGGAGAGAATCGAGAGAACAGAAGGGCATCTGGAGAGAGGAGAAGACAGAAGGGCATCCAGAGACAGGAGAGGACAGAAAGGCCTCCAGAGAGGAGAGAAGACAGAAGGGCATCCAGAGTGAGGAGAGAACATAAGTGCATCCAGAGAGGAGAGAAGACAGAAAGGCATCCAGAGAGAGGTGAGAACATAAGTGCATCCAGAGAGAGGAGAAGACAGAAGGCATCCAGAGAGAGGAGAGAACAGAAGGGCATCCAGAGAGAGGAGAGGACACTAGAGCATCCAGAGAGATGAGAGAACAGAAGATCTTCAAGAGAGAGGAGAGAACGGAAGGGCATCCACAGAGATGAGGGAACAGAAGATCATCCAGAGAGAGAGAGAACGGAGCAGAAGGCATCTAGAGGGATGAGAGGACAGAATAGAATCTAGAGTGAGGAGAAAACAGAAGGCATCCTGAGAGATAATGAGACAGAATGGTATCCAGAGAGTGGAGAGGACAGAAGGGCATCCAGAGAGAGGTAAGAACAGAAGGGCATCCAGAAAGAGAAGACACAAGGGCACCTGGATAGAGGAGAGAAAAGAAGGTCATCCAGAGACAGTAGACTAAAGCAGGTCATCCATAGATACGAAAAGACAGAAGGGCATCCAGAGAGAGGAAAGAACAGAAGGGCATCCATAGAGATGAGCGAACAGAAGATCATCCAGAGAGAGAAGGGTACAGAAGGGCATCCTGAGGGATGAGAGAACAGAAGGGCATGTATAGAGAGGAGAGGACAGAAGGGCATCCAGAGAGAGGAATGAACCGAAGGGCATGAAGAGAAAGGAGAAGACAAAAGGGCATCTGGATAGAGGAGAGAACAGAAGGTCATCCAGAGAGAAGAGACAACAGAAGGTCATCCAGAAAGAAGAAAAGACAGAAGAATATACAGAGAGAGGAGAGGACAGAAGGATATCTGGAGAGAGGAGAGAACAAAAGGGAATCCAGAGAAAGGGTGGACAGAAGGGCATCCTGAGACTGGAGAGAACAGAAAATCATCCAGAGAGAGGAGAGAAGAGAAGCACATCAAGAGAGAAGAGCAGAAAGAATGTCATCCAGATAGATGAGAGTACAGTAGGGCATCCATAGAGAGGAGAAGACAGAAGGGCAACGAGAGAGAGGAGAAGACAGAAGGGCATCGAGTGAGAGTAGAGGACAGAACGGCATACAGAGAAAGGAGAAGACAGAAAAGCATCCAGAAGAGGGTAGAAAAGAAGGGCATCTGAGAGTGGAGGAAAGAGAAGATCATCCAGAAAGAGAAGAGAAAAGAAGGGCAACCATAGAGGGGAAAAGACAGAAGTCATCCAGAGAGAGGAGAGAATAAAAGGGCATCCAGAGAAATGAGAAGACCGAAGGGCATCCAGAGAGAGGAGAGGACAGAAGGGCCTACATAGAGAGGAGAGAACAGAGGAGCATCCAAAAAAAAAAGACAGAATGGCATTCATAGATAGGAGAGGACAGAAGGGCATCCAGAGAGCTGAGAAGACAGAAGGGCATCCAGAGAGAGAAGAGGAAAGAAGGGAATCCAGAGAGAGAAGAAGACAGAAGGACATCCAGATAGATTAGAGGACAGAAGGCCAACCAGAGAGAGGAGAGAACAAAAGGGCATCCAGAGAAAGGAGAAGACTGAAGGGCATCCAGAAAGAGGAGAGGACAGAAGGGCCTCCATAGAGAGGAGAGAACAGAAGGGCATCCAGAGAGAGGAGAGGACACAAGGGCATAAACAGAGATGAGAGAGCAGAAGAGCATACAGAAAGAGAAGAAGACAGAAGGGCATCCAGATAGAGGAGAGATCTGTAGAACATTCAGAGAGAGGAGAATTCAGAAGGGCATCCAGAGAGGAGAGATGAAAGAAAGGCATCCAGAGAGAGGAGAAGACGCAAGGGCATCCAGAGAGGAGAGAGGAAAGAAAGGCATCCAGAGAGAGGAGAAGACACAAGGGCATCCAGAGAGAGGAGAGTAAAGACGGGCATACAGAGAGAGTAGAGAACAGAAGGGCATCCAGAAAGAGGAGAGAACAGAAGGGCATCCAGAGAGAGGTGAAGACAGAAGGGCATCCACAAAGAGGGGAGAACAGAAGAGCATCGAGAGAAAGGGGAGAACAGAAGGGCATCCAAAGATAGGAGAAAACAGAAGATCATCCTGAGAGAGAAGAGAACAGAAGGGCATCCAGAGAGAGGAGAGGACACAAGGGCATCCAGACAGATTAGAGAACATAAGATCATCCAGAGAGAGAAGAGAACAGAAGGGCATCCAGAGAGAGGAGAGAGCAGAAGGGCATCCAGTGAGAGGAGAAGACATAAACACATCCACAGAGAGGGGAGAACATAAGGGCATTTAGAGAGAGTAGTGAGCAGAAGGGCATCCAAGAGAGAAGAAGACAGTAGGGCATCCTGAGAAAGGAGAGTACAGAAGGGCATACAGAGAGAGAAGAGAGCAGAAGCACATCCAGAGAGAGAAGAAGACAGTAGGGCATCCGGAGAGAGGAGTGATTAGAATGGAATCCAGAGAGAGAAGAAGACAGAAGGGAAGCCAGAGAGACAAGAGAACAGAAGGGCATCCAGAGAGAGGAGAGAATAGAAAGGCATCCAGAGAGAGGAGAAGCCAGAAGGGAAGCCAGAGAGACAAGGGAACAGAAAGGCATAGGGAGAGAGGAGAAGACAGAAGGGCATCCAGAGAGAGGAGAGGAAAGAATGCCATCCAGAGGGAGGAGAAGACAGAAGGGCATCTGGATAGAGGAGAGAAAATAAGGTCATCCAGAGAGAGGAGACAACAGACGGTCATCCAGAGAGATGAAAAGACAAAAGGGCATCCAGAGAGAGAAGAGAAGAGAAGGGCTTCCAGAGAGAGGAGAGAACAGAAGGGCATGTAGAGAGAGGAGACAAGAGAAGGGCATCAAGAGAGATGACTAGACAGAAGTGCATCCGGTGAGTGGAGAGATTAGAAGGGCATCCAGAGAGTGGGGAAGAAAAAAGGGCATCCGAAGAGAGGAAAAGACAGAAGGGCTTCCAGAGAGGAGAGAACAGATGGTCATCCATAGAGAAGACAAGACAGAAGGGCATCCAGAGAGAGGAGAAAACAGCAGGGCTTCCATAGAGAGGAGAGAACAGAAGGGCATGTAGAGAGAGAAGAAAGCAGAAGGGCATCCAAGTTAGGTGAAAAAAGAAGGGTATCTAGAGAGAGGAGAAGACAAATGGGCATCCAGTTAGAGGAGAGAACCGAAAGACATCCAGAGAGAGGAGACAACAAAAGGTCATTTAGAGGGAGGAGAAGACAGAAGGGCATACAGGGAGAGGAGAGGACAGAAGGGCTTCCAGAGAGAGAAGAGGACATAAGGGCATCTAGATAGAGGAGAGAACAGAAAGGCATAAAGAGAGAGGAGAGAACAGAAGGGTATCCGGGTAGAGGATAGGAGAAAAGGGCATCCATATAGAAGGGAAGACAGAAGGGCATACAAAGATAGTAGAGGAAAGACAGGAATCCAGAGAGAGAAGAGGAGAGAAGGGCATCCAGAACGAGGAGTAAACAGAAAATCATCCAGCGAGAGGAGAGAACAGAAGGGCATCCAGAGAAATGAGAAGTCTGAAGGGCATCCAGAAAGAGGAGAGGACAGAAGGGCCTACATAGAGAGGAGAGAACAGAAGAGCATCCAGAGAGTGGAGAAAACAGAAGGGCATCCGGATAGAGGAGAGAACATAAGGGCATCCAGAGAGAGGAGAGAGAGAAGGGCATCAGAGACAAGATGGGAAAGAAGGGCATCCAGAGAGAGGAGAGAACAGAAGTGCATCCAGAGATAGGAGAGAACAGAAAGGCATGTAGAGAGAGGAGAAGATAGAAGGGTATCCAGAAATATGAGAGAACAGAAGAGCATCCTGAGAGAGCAGATTTCACAAGGACATCCAGAGATATGAAAGAACTGAAGATCTTCCAGAGAGAGGAGAGAACCGAAGGGCATCCACAGAGAAGAGCGAACAGAAGATCATCAAGAGAGAGAAGGAAACAGAAGGCCATCCAGAGGTATGAGAGTACAGAATAGAATATAGAGAGAGAATAGAACAGAAGGGCATCCATAGAGATGATGATACAGAATATCATCCAGAGAGAGTGGAGACAACAGAATGTCATCCATAGTGACAAAAAGACAGGAGGGCATCCAGAGAGAGAAGAGGACAGAAGGGCATCCAGGAAGAGGAGAGAACAGAGAAGAGAATCCGGTGAGAGGAGAGATCAGAACCTCATCGAGAGAGAGGAGAAGACAGAAGGCCATCCAGAGAGATGACAGAACAGAAGGTAATCCAGACAGAGGAGAGAACAGAAGGGCATAAAAAGAGAGGAGAGGACACAAGTGCATCCAGAGAGAGGAGAGAACAGAAATACATGTAGAGAGATGAGAGGACAGAAGGGCATCCACAGATTGTGAAGAACAGAAGAGCATCAAGAGAGAGGAGACAACATAAGGTCATCCAAAGAGAGGAGAGGACAGAGGATCATTCAGAGAGAAGAGAGAACACAAGGGCATCCAGAGAAAGAAGACAGAACGCTTCCAGATAGAGGAGAGTTCAGAATGGCATCCAGTGAGAGGAGATAACAGAAGGGCATCTAGAGAGATGAGAAGACAGAAGGATATCCAGGTTGAGGAGAAAATTGTCGGGCATCCAGCAAGAGGAGAATACTGAAGGGCATCGGGAGAATCTAGAGAAGAGAAGGGCATAGGGAGAGAGGAGAAGACAGAAGGGCATCCAGAGAGAGGAGAGAACAAAAGAAAATCCAGAGAGAAGAAAGAACAGAAGGATATCCAGAAAGAATTGAGGACACGAGGGCATCTTGTGAGAAGAGATACGAGAAGCTCATGAAGAGAAAGGAAAAGACAAAAAGGGATTCCAGAGAGAGGAGAGAACAGTAGGGCATCCAGAGTAAGGAGAGGACAGAAGGGCATCCAGAGAGAGGAGAAGACAGAAGGGCATCAGGAAAGAGGAGAGAACAGAAGAACATCCAGAAGGAGGAGACAACAGAAGGCCATCCAGAGTGATGAAAATACAGAAGGGCATCCAGAGAAAAGAGAGTCCAGAAGGGCATCCAAAGAGAAGAGAACAGAAGAGCATCCAGAGTGATGAGAGGGCAGAAAGTCATGTAGAGAGAGGAGAAGACATAAGGGCATCCATAAATAGGTGAAAACAGAAGGGCATCCAGAGAGAGGAGAAGACAGAAGGGCATCCAGAGAGGTGAGTTGACAGAAGAGCTTGCGGAGAGTAGAGAGATCAGAAGGTCATCCCGAGAGAGGGGAAGACAGAAGGGAATCCAGAGAGAGGAGAGGACAGAAGGAATTCAGAGAGAGGAAAGTACAGAAGGGCATCAAGAGAGAGGAGAAGACAGAAAGGCATCTGGATAGAGGAGAGAAAATAAGGTAATCCAGAGAGAGGAGACAACAGATGTTCATCCAGAGAGACGAAAAGACAACAGGGCATCCAGAGAGAGAGGCGAGAACAGAACGGCTTCCAGAGAGAGGAGAGAACAGAAGGGCATGTAGAGAGAGGAGCCAAGAGAAGGTCATCCAGAGGGAGGAGAAGACAGAAGGGTATACAGAGAGAGATGACAGAAGAACATCCGGAGAGAGGAGAGAACTGAAGGGCATCCAGGTAGAAGAGAAGACAGAAGGGCATCCAGAGAGAGTAGAGGAAAAAAGGTAATCCAGAGAGAGAAGAGGATAGAAGGGCATCCAGGGAAAGGAGAGGACAGAAGGCCATCCAGCAAGAGGAGAGAACAGAAGGGCATCCAGAGAATGGAGAGAAAAGAAGAGCATCAGAAGAGAGGAGAAAACAGATGAACATCAAAGGTGAGGAGAGGACAGAAGGACATCCATAGGGAAGAGAAGATAGAAGGGTATCCAGAGAGAGGAGAGGATACAAGGGCATCCAGAGAGATGAGAGAATAGAAAGGCATACAGAAAGAGGAGGGAACAGAAGGATATCCAGAGAGAGGATAGGAGAAAAGGGCATCCAGAGAGAGAAGAAAACAGAAGGGCATCAAAAGAAAAAAGAAGACAGAAGGGCATACAGAGAGAGGAGAGGACAGAAGAAAATCCGGAGAGAGGAGAGAACAGAAGGGCATCCAGAGAGAAGAGAAGACAGAAGGGCATCCAGAGAGAGTAGAGGAAAGAAGGGAATCCAGAGAGATAAGAGGACAGAAGGGCATCCAGAGAGAGGAGAAAACAGAAGACCATCCAGCGAGAGTAAAGAACAGAAGGGCATCCAGAGAAAGGAGAAATCTGAAGGGCATCCAGAGAGAGGAGGGGAGATAAGGGCCTACATAGAGAGGAGAGAATAGAAGGGCATCCAGAGAGTGGAGAAAACAGAAAGTCATCCAGAGAGAGGACAGGACAGATGTGCATCTGGATAGAGGATAGAACAGCAGGGCATCCAGAGAGAGGGGAAAACAGAAGAGCATCCAGAGAGAGGAGAAGACAGAAGGGCATTTAGAGATAGGAGAGGACAGAAGGGCATTCAGAGGGCGGAGAAGACAGAAGGGCATCCAGAGAGAGGAGAGTACAGAAGGGCATCCAGAGTGATGAGAGGTCAGGAGAGCCTCCATAGAGAGAAGAGAACAGAAAGGCAACCAGAAAGATAAGAGGACAAAAGGATATCCAGAGAGAGAGAAGAGGACAGAAGGGCATCCTAGAGAGGAGAGGACAGAAGGGCATCCAGAGAGAGGAGAGAACATAAGTGCATCCAGAGAGATGAGAAGACAGAAGGGCATCAAGAGAATCTAGAGAGGAGCAGAAAGAAGTTCATGCAGTCAGAGGAGAGAACAGAAGGGCATCCAAAGAGAGGAGAAGACAGAAAGCCATCCAGAGAGAGGAGAGTACAGAAGGGCATCCAGAGAGAGGAAAGGACAGCAGGTCATCCAGAGAGTTGAGAGAACAGAAGGGCATCCATGGAGAGGAGAGGTCAGAAACGCATCCACAGAGAGGAGAGAACAGACGGGCATCCAGAAAGCAGAGAAAACAGAAGGGCATCCAGAGAGAGTAGAGAATAGATCGGTATCCAGAGAGCAGAGAAGACAGAAGGGCATCCAGAGAAAGGAGAAGACAGAAGGTCATTAAGTGAGAGGATAGAACAGAAAGGCATCAAGAGAGAGCAGAGGATAGAAGGGCATCCAGAGAGAGGAGAGGACAGAAAGGCATCTAGAGAAAGGAGAGAACAGATAGGCATGTAGAGAGAGAAGAGGACATAAGGGCATCCAGAGATTGGGAAGAAAAGAAGAGCATCGAGAAAGAGGAGACAACATAAGGGAATCCAAAGACAGGAGAGAATAGAAGAGCATCCAGAAAGAGGAGAGAACAGAAGGCCATCCAGAGAGATGAGAGAACAGAAGATAATCTAGAGAGAAAAGAGAACAGAAGGGCAACCAGAGATATGAGAGGACAGAAAAAAATCCACAGAGAGGAGAGGACAGAATGGCATCCAGAGCATGAAGTGTACTGAAGGGCATCCAGAGAGAGGTGAGGACAGAAGGGCATCCAGAGAGAGGAGAGAACACAAGGGCATCCAAGGAGAGGAGAGGACAGAAGGACATCCATAGAGCAGAGATGACAGAAGGGCATCTAGAGAGAGGAGGGACCAGAAGGGCATCCAGAGAGAGAGGAGAATACAGAAGGGCATCCACAGAGAGGAGAGAATAGAAGAGCATCGGACGAGAGGAGAAAAGAGAAGGGCATCCATATATAAGAGAAGACCGAAGGGCATCCAGAGAGAGGAGAAGACACAAGGGCATCCAGAGAGATGAGAGAACAGAAGATCATCCAGAGACAGAAGAGAACAGAAGGGCATCCAGAGAGAAGAGAAGACAGAAGGTCATCCAGAGAGAAGAGAGGACAAATATGGCATCCAGAGAGAGAAGAGGACACAAGGGCATCTAGATAGAAGAGAGAACAGAAGGGTATACAGAGAGAGGAGAGAACAGAAGGGTATCCAGAGAAAGGAGAGGAAAATAGGGCATCTAGATAGAAGAGAGAACAGAAGGGTATACAGAGAGAGGAGAGAACAGAAGGGCATCCAAAGAAAGGAGAAGACATAAGGGCATCCAGAGAGAAGAGAGGACAGAAGGGCATCCAGAGAGAGTAGAGCACAGAAGGGCATCCAGAGAGACGAGAGAACAGAGGGGAATCCAGAAAGAATAGAGGACAGAAGGGCAACTAGAGCGAGGAGAGAAGAGAAGGGCATCCAGCGAGAAGAGAAGACAAACAAGGAATCCAGAGAGAGGAGAGAACAGAAGGGAATCCAGAGAGAAAAGAGGACAGAAGGACATCCAGAGAGAAAAGAGGACAGAAGGGCATCCAGAGAGAGGAGAAGGCAGAATGGATCCAGAGAGAGGAGAGAACAGAAAACCATCAAGAGAGAGGAGAAGACAGAAAGGCATCCATGGAGAGGAAAGGACAGAAGGGCATCCAGGGAGAGTAGAGAATAGAAGAGTATCCAGAGAGTGGAGAAGACAGAAGAACACCCAGAGACAGGAGAGAACATAAGGGCATCCAGGGAGAGGAGAGAGTAGAAGGGCATCCAGAGAGAGAAGAAGACAGTAGGGCATCTGGACAGAGGAGAGAACAGAACAGCATCCAGAGAGAGGAGAAGACAGAAGGGAAGCAAAAGAGATGAGAGAATAGAAGGGCATCCAGAGAGAGGAGAGAAGAAAACGGCATCCAGAGAGAGGAGAAGACAGAAGGGAAGCTCGAGAGACGAGGTAACAGAAGGGCATAGGGAGAGAGGAGAAGATAGAAGGGCATCCATAAAGAGTAGAGGACAGAAGGGCTTCCAGAGGGAGGAGAAGACAGAAGGGCATTCATATAGAGGAGAGGAAAGAAGGGGATTCCAAGAGAGGAGAGAACAAAGGGCATCCAGAGAGAAAAGAAAACAGAAGGGCATCAGAAGAGAGGAGAGGACAGAAGGGCATATGGAGAGAGGAGAAGACAGAAGGGCATCTGGAGAGAGGAGAGAACAGAAGGTCATTCAGAGAGAGGAGAGAGCTGAAGGGCATCTGGAGAGAGGAAAAGACAGAAGGGCATCCAGAGAGAGGAGAGAACAGAATGGCATCAAGAAAGAAGAAAGAATAGAAGGGCATCAAGAGAGAAAAGAGAGCGGAAGGGAATCCAGAGAGAGAAGAGAACAGAAGCACATCAAGAGAGAGGTGAGAGCAGAAGGGCATCGAGAGAGAGAAGAGGACATGAGGGCATCCAGAGAGAGGAGAGAACAGAAGGGCATCAAGAGAGAGGAGAGAACAGAAGGGCATCCGGAGAGAGAGGAGAGAACAGAAGGGCATAGAGAGAGAGGAGAAGACAGAAGGGCATGTGGAGAGAGGAGAAGACAGAAGGGCATGTGGAGAGAGAGTAGATAACAGAAGGGCATCCAGAAAGAGGAGAAGATAGAAGGGAATCCAGAGAGAGGAGAGAACAGAATTGTATCAAGAGAGAGGATAGAACAGAAGGGCATCAAGAAAGAGGAGAAGACAGAAGGGAATCCAGAGAGAGGAGAGAGCAGAAGGGCATCCAGAGAGAGAAGAGGACACAAGGGCATCCAGAGAGAGGAGAGAACAGAAGGGCATCAAGAGAGAGGAGAGAACAGAAGGGTATCAATAGAGAGAAGAGGACAAAAAGGGCATCCAGTAGGGAGATAGAATAGAAGGGCATCCAGAGAAAGGAGAAGACAGAAGGGCATTCAGAGAGAGGAGAGGACTTAAGGACATCCAGAGATAAAAGAGAACAGAAGCACATTCAGAGAGATGATAGAACATTAGAGAATCCAGAAAGAGAAGGAACAAAAGTGCATCCAGAGACAACAGAGGACAGAAGGGCATGTAGAGAGAGCAGAGAACAGAAGGGTATCCAGAAAGAGGAGAAGACAGAAGAGCATCACGAGGTAGAAGAAGACAGAATGGCATCAAGATAGAAGAGAGTACAGTATGGCCTCCAGAGAGAAGAGAGAAAAGAAGGGCATCCAGAGAGAGGAGAGGGCAGAAGGGCATCCACAGAAAAGAGTAAAGACGGCCACACAGAGAGGAGAAGACAGAAGGGCATCTACATTCAGGAGAGAACAGAAGGGCATCTAGATAGAGGAGAGAACAGAAGGGTATCTAGAGAGAGGAGAGAACAGAAGGGCATCCAGAGAGCAGAGAATACAGGAGGGCTTCCAGAGAGAGGAGAGAACAGAAGGGCATCAGGAAAGAGGAGAAGAGAGAGGGAATCTAGATGGAGATGACAGATGGGCATCCTGAGAAAGGAGAGGACATAAGGGCATCCAGGGAGAGAAGAGAACTGAAGGTCATCCAGAGAGAGGAGAAGACAGAAGGGAATCCAGAGAGAGGAGAGAACAGTCGGGCATCCAGAGTGAGAAGAGGACACAAGGGCATCCAGAGATAGGAGAGAACAGAAGGTCAACCAGAGAAAGGAAAAGACAGAAGGGCATCCAGAGAGAGGAGAGAACAGAAGGACATCCCCAGAGAAGAGAGAACAGAAGCACATCTGCACAGATGAGAGTACAGGAGAGAATCCAGAAAGAGGAGAGAACAGAAGCCCATCCAGAAAGAGCAGAAGAGTGAAGGACATCCAGAGAGAGAAGAGGATTGAAGGGCATCAGGAGAAATGAGAGAACAGAAGGGAATAGGGAGAGAGGGGAAGACAGAAGGGCATTTAGGGAGAGCAGAGAACAGAAGGGCATCCAGAAATAGGAAAAGACAGAAGGGCATCGTGAGATAGGAGTAGACAGAAGGGCATCCAGAGAGAGGAAAGTACAGAATTTCCTCCACAGAGAAGAGAGAGAAGAAGGGCATCCAGAGAGAGGAGAGAACAGAAGAGCATCCAGAGAAGAAGACAGAAGCGAATCCAGAGAGAGGAGAGTACAGAAGGGCATTCGGAGAGAGGAGAGAATAGAAGGGCATTTGGAGAGAGGAGAAGACAGAAGGTCATCCAGAGAGAGGAGATGACAGAAGGGCATCCAGAGAGAGAGGAGAAGAAAAATAGGGAATCCAGAGAGAGGAGAGAACAGAAGTGCATCCAGAGAGAGGAGAAGACAGAAGGACATCGAGAGATAAGAGAGGATAGAACGGCATCCAGAGAGAGGAGAAGACAGAAGGGAATCCAGAGAGAGGAGAGAACAGAAGGGCATCCAGACAGAGGAGAGTACAGAAGGGCATCTAGAGAGAAGAAAAGACAGAAGGGCATCCGGAGAGAGGAGAGAACAGAAGGGCATTCAGAAAGAGGAGAGAACAGAAGGGCATCAAGAGAGAGGAGAAGACAGAAGGATATCCAGAGAGCGGAGAGTACAGAAGGGCAACCATAGAGAGTCGAGGGTAGAAGGGCATCCAGAGAGAGGAGAAGACAGAAGGGATGTTTCTGTTTTGAACTATGGTAAAGAACACCCCTGTGGTGGACATTGGTGAGGACGCTCCTGTTTTGGACAGTGGGAAAACATCTCTGTGGTGGACAGTCCAGTGGACGTCTTGTGGTTGTCAGAAAAAAGATGTCCCCGTGGTGAAGAGTGCTGAGCACAACTCTATGTTGGACATTGGTGAGAACATCCCTGTGGTGAACTTTGTGCAGGATGTCCCTGTGGCTGACCAAGTGTAGGACATTCCCGTGGTGGACCGTGGGGTGGTGGTTTCTGTGCTGGACAGTTGGAAGGATGTCCTCGTGCTGGACAGTGAGGAGGACGTCCCTGTGGTGGACAGTGGAAAGTCCATCACTGTGGTGGACAGTAGAGAGGACCTCCCTGTGGTAGACAGTAAGAAGGATATCCCTGTTCTGGAAAGTGAGAAAGATGTTTATGTTGTAGATTTTAAAAAGGATGTCACTTTTGTGGACATTGGGAAGGACCTCCTTGTGGTACACAGTGGGAAGGATATCCCTCTGGTGGACAGTTGGGAGGACATCCCTGTGGTTGACAGCTGGGAGGAACTCTCTGTGGTGGACAGTGGAAAGGACATCTCTGTGGTGGACAGTGAAGAGGAGCACTCTGTGTTGGATAGTTGGGATCCCTGTGCTGGACAGTGATGAGGACATCCCTGTGGTGGACAGTGGGGAGGACGTTTCTGTGGTGCACAGAAAAACACTATTTTGGTGGACCTTGGGAATGATGTCCCTGTTTTGAAGAGTGCAGAGTACATCACTGTGGTGGACCAGTGGTGATGATGACATTGTGGACAGTGGGGAGGATGTTCCTGTGGTGAACAAGAATACATCTCTTTGGTGGACAGTAGGAAGTATTTGCCTGGAGGACATGCCTGTGGATTACACTGTGGAGGACATCCGTGTGGTGGACTATGGGGAGGACCTCCCTGTGGAGGATGGTTGCGAGGACTTCCCTGTGGTGGACAGTGGGGTGGATGTCAATGTAGTCGACAGATGGAAAGACGTCCCTGTGGTGGACAGTGGGAAGCATATCTCTTTGTTTTACAGTGGGAAGGACATCCATGTTGTGGACAGTGGGGAGGACCTCCCTGTGGTGGACAGTAGGAAGGATGTCCCTGTAGTGGACCTTGGTGAGGACACCCCTGTGTTGGACCGTGTGGAAAACATCCCTGTGGTGGAAAGTGGGGAGGACGTGCCTTTGGTTGACACTGGGGAATATGTCCCTGTGGTAAACAGTTGGAAGGATGTCTTTCTGGTGGACAGTGGGAAGGACCTCCTGTGGTGTATAGTTGGAAGGACGTCCCTTCTGTAAACAGTGGAGAGGACTTCCCTTAGGTGGACAGTGGGGAGTACGTCCTTGTGGTGGACAGTGGTCAGGATGTCTTGTGGTGGACAGTGGTGATGATGTTTCTCTGGGGCAAAGGAGAATGTCCCTTTGGTAGACATTGGGAATGATGTCCCTGTCGTGGATGGTGCGGAGAACATCTCTGGGGTAGTGGTGAGGATATCCATGGTGTGCACAGGAAGATGTTCCTGTGGTGCACAAGGGTGAGGACTTCCCTGTTGTGCACGGGAGGGTGTCCTTGTTGTGCACAGTGGGGAGGATGTCCTTGTGGTGAACAGTGAGAAGGACATCCCTGTGGTGGAGATCTGGGAGGAACTCTCTGTGGTGGACAGTGGGAAGGACGTCCCTGTTGTGGACAGTGAAAAGGTCTTCTCTTTAGTGGACTTTGGGGAATACGTTTGTTTGGTGGACAATGGGGAGGATGTCCTTTGGTGGAGAGTGTTGAGGAAGTTTCTCTGGTGCAATGGAGAACGTCCTTTGGTGGACATTGGATATGATGTCCCTGCCTTGGAGTGTGCAGAGGACATCTCTGGGGTAAACTGTGGTGAGGACATTCCTGGTGTGCAAAGGCAGACGTTCCTGTGGTGCACAAGGGTGAGGACATCACTGTTGTGCACAGGAGGATGTCCCTGTGGTGCACAGTGGGGAGGATGTCCTTGTGGTGAACAGTGAGAAGGATGTTCCTGTTTTGGACAGCTGGGAGGACCTCTCTATGGTTGACAGTAGGAAGGACCTCCCTGTAATTGCTAGTGGGTAGGCCGTCCATATGTTGGACAGTGGGGAGCACGTTCCTGTTTTGGACAGTGGGGAGGACTTTACTGTTGTGGACAGTTGGAAGGACGTCACTGTGGTGGACAGCTGGGAGGACCTCTCTTTGGTTGACAGTGAAAAAGACAGTGATGGACAATGATGAGGAGTGTGTTGGACAGCACAGAAGACAGCCTTGTAGACTGTAGTAAGAACTTGCAGTAAAAATAAAGTTCATGTGGTGCACAAGAGAATTTTTTTTGGTGGACAGTGAGAAGGATGTCCTTGTAGTGGGGAGTTCAGAGGACATCTCTGGGGAGTACAGTGGTAAGAACATCCCTGTTGTGCACAGGAGGATGTCCCTGAGATGTACAGTGGGGAGGACATAACTGTGGTGGACAGGAAGAAGAATGTTCCTATTGTGGACAGTGGGGAGGACCTCCCTGTGGTGGACAATGTGTAAGATGTCACTGTGGTTTAGTGTGGAGGATATTCATGTTGTGGACAGTGGTGAGGACGTCCCTGTAGTGGACATTGGAGAGGACAACCATGTTGTGTACAGTGGCAAGGATGTCCTTGTGGTACACAGGAGGATTTCCCTGTGGTGGATATTGGGAAAGACATCTCTATGGTGAACAGTTGAAAGGACGTCCCTGTGATTTACAGTTGGGAGGACCTCCTTGTGGTGGACAGTGGAGAGAACGTTTCTGTGGTGGACAGTGGTATATACATGTTTGTTGTAAACAGTGGCGAGGACATCAATCTGGTAGACAGTGGAAAAGACATCCTTGTGGTGGACAGTAGAGAGGACTACCATGTGGTGGACAGAGGGAAGGAGGTCCCTGTGGTGGACAGTGGAAAGGACATATATGTTGTGGACAGTTGGAAGGACATCCCTGTTGTGGACATTGGGATAGACCTCTTTGTGGTGGACAGTGGGAAGGGTGTGCCTCTCGTGGACAGTGGGGAGGACCTACTTGTGATGGACAGTGGGAAGGAGATCCCTGTTTTGATCTGAGGTGAGGATATCACTGAAGTGGACAGTCTTAAGGATGTCGTCTTGGTGGACAGCGGGGAGGACTTTTCTAGTTTGAATAGTGGGAAGGATATCACTGTTGTAGACAGTGGGGAGCAAATCCAAGTGGTGGATGGTGGGGAGTATTTCCCTGTGATGGACTGTGGGGAAGGATATTACTGTGGTGCACTGGAGAATATCTCTGTGGTGCATAGTTGGAAGAATGTCCATATGGTGGAGAGAGTGCGGAGGACATATATGTTGTCGACAGTGATTAGGACATCCCTGTTGTGCACAGGGGGATGTCCCTGTGTTGCACAGTGGGGAGGATGTCCCTGTTGTTTTCAGTGGGAAGGATTCACTGTGTTTGATAGTTGGGAGGACATCCGTGTTGTGAACAGTTAGGAGGATGTCCCTGTGTTGGAGAGTTGAGATGATTTCACTGTAGTAGACAGTGTGGATGATGGCCTTGTGGACAGTAAGAAGAATGCTCCAGTGGTGCACAAGAGAATGTCTCTTTGGTGGACAGTGAGAATGATGTCCTTGTAGTGGGGAGTGCAGAAGACATCTCTGGGGTAGACAATGGTAAAAACATTCCTGTTGTGCACAGGAGGATGTCCCTGTGGTGTACAGTGGAAAGGACATCCCTGTAGTGGACAGTGAAGAGGACTTCCCTGTGATGGACCATTGAAATGTCATCCTTGTGGTTGACTGTGGGAAGGACGTCCCTTTGGAGGACAGTGTTGAGGACAACAATGTTGTGGACAGGCAGAAGGTTGTCCCTGTGGTAGACGGAGGGGAGGACCTCCCTGTGGTGGACAGTGGGTAGGATGTCTCTGTGGTTTACAGTGCAGAGGATATTCTTGTGGTGGACTGTGGTGATAACTTCCATGTAGTGCATATTGTTGAGGACAACCATGTTGTGGACAGTGGTAAGGATGTCCTTGTAGTACACAGGAGGATGTCCCTGTGGTGGACAGTGGGAAGAATGATCCTGTGTTGGACTGTTGGGGAAGAACTCCTTGGGGTGAACAGTTGGGAAGATGTCCCTGTGGTGGACAGTGGGTAGGACCATTCTGTTGTGGACACTGTGATGGACGTCCTTGTGAAGGACAGTGGGGAGTAATTCCCTGTTGTGTACAGTGGGATGGATGTTTCTGTAGTGGACAGTTGGGAGCATATTTGTGTGGTGGACAGTTAGGCAGAGGTCCCTGTGGTAAACAGTGGGAAGGGAGTCCTTTTTGTGGACAGTGAAAGGATGTCCATGTAGTGGACAGTGGGTAGGACGTCCCTGTTGTAGACAGTGGTGAGGTTCTCCCTGTGGTGGACAGTGTGAAGGACAGCCTTGTGGTGGACAGCAGGGAGGACTTCTCTGTGTTGGACAGTGGTAAAGATGTCCCTGTGATAGACAGTGATGAGTATGTTTCTCTGGTGGATAGTGGAAAGGACGTCCCTGTTGTGGACAGTGGTGAGGACATCCCAGTCTTAGATATTGGGAAGGACGTCCCTGTGGTGAACAGTCGAAAGGATTTTTCTGTGGTGGACAGTGGAGAGGACCTCCTAATGGTGGAAAGTGGAAAGAATGTAACAGTGGTGGACAGCGGGTAGGACATATCTCTGGTGGACAGTGGGTAGTTTGTTCCTGTGGTGGACACTGGGGAGGACGTCACTGTGGCGGACAGTGCGAAGGAGGTCCCTATGGTGGACAGTGGGAAGGACTTTTATGTTGTGGACTATGGGAAGAACGCCTCTGTTGTGGACATTAGGAAAGACCTTCTTGTGGTGAACTATGGGAAGAATGTCCCTCTTGTGGACAGAGGAGAGGACATCACTTAGGCGGACAGTGAGAAGGACATCCCTGTGGTGGTCAGTGAGGAAGACCTTTCTTTTGTGGACAGTGGGAAGAACATCACTGTTGTGGACAGTGGGGAGGATGTCACTGTTTTGGACAGTGGTAAGGACATCCATGTGGTGGACAGTAGAGACGACCTTTCTGTCGTGAACAGTGGGAAGAAGATCCATGTGGTGGACAGTGGGGAGGATATTTATGTTGTGGATTGTGGGAAGGACGTCAATGTTGTGGACATTGGGAAGGACCTCCGAGTGCTGAACAGCGGAAATCATATCCTTCTCGTGGACAGTAGGGAGAAAAACTATGTGGTGGACAGTTTAAGGATGTCTCTATGGTGGACCTAGGAAAGGATATCATTTAGTGGACATTGGGAAGTACGTTCCTGTTGTGGACATCAGGGTGTACCTTTCTGTGGTGGCAAGTGGGAAGGACATGCCTGTTGTGGACAATTGAGAGGACATCCCTGTGGTGGACAGTGGAAAGGACATCACTTAGATGGACAGTAGAGAAGACTTCCCTGTGGTGGACAGTGGGAAGGACATTTATGTTGTAAACTGTGGGAAGAACATCTCTGTTGTGGACATTGGGAAAGACCTCTTCTAGTGAACTGTGAGAAGAATGTCCCTCTTGTGGACAGAGGGGAGGATGTCACTTAGGTGAACAGTGGTAAGGACATTCCTCTGGTGGAGAGTAGAGAGGATCTTTCTTTTGTGCACAGTGGGAAGTAGGTCTATGTGTTGGACAGTGGGGAGGACATTTATGTTTTGGATTGTGGGAAGGACGCCCATGTTGTGGACATTTGGAAGGACTTTTGTGTGGTGGATTGTGGGAAGCATGTCCCTCGCATGGACAGTGGGGAGAAACACCATGTGGTGAACAGTGGGAAGGACGTCTCTCTGGTGGACATAGGGGAGGACATCATTTAGTGAACATTGGGAAGTATGTTCCTGTTGTGAACAGCAGGGTGTACCTTTCTTTGCTGGACAGTGGGAAGGACATGCCTGTTGTGGACAGTGTGGAGGACGTCTCTTTGGTGAACAGTGGAAAGGACATCCCTGTGGTGGACAGTAGAGAGGACTCCCCTGTGGTGTACAGTGGGAAGGAGGTCCCTGTGGTGGACCATGGAAATGATATGCCTGTTGTGGACAGGGCAGAGGACATCACTGTGGTGGACAGTGTAAGGGATATACCTGTGGTGGACAGTATAGAGCACTTCCCTGTGGTGGACAGTGAGAAGGAGGTCTCTGTGGTTAACATTGGAAGGAAATATATGTTGTGGACTGTGGGAAGGATGTCCCTGTTGTGGACATTGGGAACGACTTCCTTGTGGTGAACAGTAGGAAGGATGTCCCTCTGGTGGTCATTAGGGAGGAACTCCATGTGGTGGAAAGTGGGAAGGATTTTCCCCTCTGATGGACAGTGGGGAGGATGTACCTGTGGTGAACAGTGGAAAGGACGTTCTATAGTGGACAGTGGGAAGACTGTCCCTTTGTTGGAGAGCAGGGAGGTGCTCTCTGTGGTGTGCAGTGGGAGGGATATCCCTGTGGTGGACAGTAAAAGGATGTCTCTTTTGTGCACATTGGGGAAGATGTCCCTCTAGTGAACAATGGGAAGGACATACCCAACGTGGACAGTGTTGAGGATGACCCTACCCTGTCATGGACAGTGGTAAGGATGCCCCTGTGGTGGACAGCAGGGAGAACCTCACTTTTGTGGATAGTAGGAATGACATCTTTGTGGTGGACAATGCAAAATATGTTCCTGTGGTGCACAATGGTGAGGACATCCCTCTTGTGCACAGGAGGATGTCCTTGTGGTGGACAGTGGGGGGGACCACACTCTGGTGGACTGTGGGGTAGGACATCCCTGTGGTGGACAGTGGGAAGGATGTCCATGTGGTGGACAGTGGGGAAGATGTCTGTGTTGTGGATAATAGGAAGGATGTCCCTTTGGTAGACAGTGGGAAGAAGGTCCCTGTGGTGGACAGTGGGGAGGAACTCCTTGTGGTGGAGAGTTGGGAGGATATCTCTGTGGTGGACCATGTGTAGGATATTTCTGTTGTCAACATTGGGATGAACATCCTTTTGGAGGAAGGTGGGGAGTATATCCCTGTTGTGTACAGTGGGATGGATGTTTCTGTAGTGGATAATGGGGAACATATTTGTGTGGTGGACAGTTAGGAAGATGTCCCTGTGGTTAACTGTTGGAAGGAAGTTCTTTTTTTGGACAAATAGAGTATTTCCATGTGGTGTACAATGGGAAGGACATCCCTGTTGTAGAAAGTGGAGAGGACATCCCTGTGGTAGACAGTGGTTAGGATATTCCTGTTGTGCACAGGTGGATGTCCCTGTGGTGCACAGTGGGAAGGATGTCCCTGTTGTTTACAGTGGGAAGGACTTCGCTGTGTTTGATAGTTGAGAGGACATCCGTGTTGTGGACAGTTGGGAGGATGCCCCTGTGTTGGAGAGTTGAGAGGATGTCACTGTGGTGGACAGTGTGGATGACAGCCTTGTGGACAGTAAGGACAATGCTTCTGTGGTGCACAAGAGAATGTCTCTTTGGTGGACAGTGAAAAGGATGTCCTTGTATTGGGGAGTGCAGAAGACATCTCTGGGTTGGACAGTGGTGAGAACATCCCTGTTTTGCACAGGAGGATGTTCCTGTAGAGTACAGTGGGAAGGACATCCCTGTGGTGGACAGTGACGGGGTCTTCCCTTCGGTGGAAAGTTGAAATGACGTCCTTGTGGTCAACAGTGGAAAGGACGTCCCTTTGGAGGACATTGGAGAGAACATCATTGTGGTGGACAGACAGAAGGATGTCCTTGTGGTGGACAGAGGGGAGGATCTGCCTGTGATAGACAGTGGGTAGGATGTCCCTGTGGTTTACAGTGCAGAGAATATTCGTGTGTTGGACGGTGGTGAGGACTTCCCTGTAGTGCATATTGTTGAGGACAACCATGTTGTGGACAGTGGTAAGGATGTCCTTGTAGGACACAGGAGGATATCCCTGTGGTGGACAGTGGGAAGGGCATCTATTTGGTGGACCATGGAAAAAACCATCCCTGTGGTTGACAGTTGGGAGGACCTAACTGTGGTGGACAGTGGGGAGGACACATCTTTTGTGGACAGTGAGTAGGACGTCCCTGTGGTGGATTGTGGAAAGGAATCACTTTGATGGACAGTAGAGAGGACTTCCCTGTGGTGGACGTTGGGAAGGAGGTCCGTGTTGTGGACAGTGGGGAGAATATTTCTGTGGTGGACCATTGAAATGACGTATCTGTGGTGGACAGTGGAGAGGACCTCTTTGTTGTAGACAGTGGGTAGTACGTCCCTGTGGTAGACAGTGTGTAGTATGGTCCTGTGGTTGACAATGGGCAGGACGTCCCTGTGGTGGACAGTGTGTAGTATGGTCCTGTGCTGGACAATGGGCAGGACGTCCCTGTGGTGGACAGTGGAAAGAACATCCCTGTTGTGGACAGTGTGGAGGGCGTCCCTGTGGTTGACAGTGGAAACTACATAACTTTGATGGACAGTAGAAACCACCTCCCTGTGGTGAACAGTGGGAAGGTGGTCCATGTGGTGGACAGTGGGAAGGACATTTATGTTGTTGACTGTTGGAAAAACATCTCTGTTGTGGACATTGGGAAAGACCTCCTTGTGGTGAACTGTGGGAAGAATGTCCCTCTTGTAGACAGAGGTGAGGAAGTCACTTAGGTGGAAAGTGGGAAGGACATCCCTGTGGTGGACAGTGGGGAGGATGTCCCTGTTGTTTACAGTGGGAAGGACTTTGCTGTGTTTGATAGTTTAGAGGACATCCATGTTGTGGACAGTTGGGAGGATGCCCCTGTGTTGGAGAGTTGAGAGGATGTCACTGTGGTGGACAGTGTGGATGACAGCCTTGTGGACAGTAAGGACAATGCTCCTGTGGTGCACAAGAGAATGTCTCTTTGGTGGACAGTGAAAAGGATGTCCTTGTAGTGGGGAGTGCAAAAGACATCTCTGGGTTGGACAGTGGTGAGAACATCCCTGTTGTGCACAGAAAGATGTCCCTGTAGTGTACAGTGGGAAGGACATCCCTGTGGTGGACAGTGAAGAGGTCTTCCCTTCAGTGGAAAGTTAAATGACGTCCTTGTGGTCAACAGTGGGAAGGACGTCCCTTTGGAGGACATTGGAGAGGATATCATTGTGGTGGACAGACAAAGGATGTCCTTGTGGTGGACAGAGAGGAGGACCTGCCTGTGATGGACAGTGGGTAGGATGTCCCTGTGGTTTACAGTGCAGAGAATATTCGTGTGGTGGACAGTGGTGAGGACTTCCCTGTAGTGCATATTGTTGAGGACAACCATGTTGTGGACAGTGGTAAGGATGTCCTTGTAGGACACAGGAGGATATCCCTGTGGTGGACAGTGGGAAAGGCATCTGTTTGGTGGACCATGGAAAAAACCGTCCCTGTGGTTGACAGTTGGGAGGACCTAACTGTGGTGGACAGTGGGGAGGACACATCTTTTGTGGACAGTGGATAGGACGTTCCTGTGGTGGATTGTGGAAATGACATCACTTTGACGGACAGTAAAGAGGACCTCCCTGTGGTGGACGTTGGGAAGGAGTTCCATGTTGTGGACAGTGGGGAGAATATTTCTGTGGTGGACTGTTGAAATGACATATCTGTGGTGGACCGTGGAGAGGACCTCTTTGTTGTAGACAGTGGGTAGTACGTCCCTGTGGTAGACAGTGTGTAGTATGGTCCTGTGATGAACACTGGGGAGGACGTCCCTGTTGTCGATATTGGGAAGGACCTCCTTGTGATGAACAGTGGAAAGAACCTCCCTGTTGTGGACAGTGGGGAGGACATCCCTGTGGTGGACAGGAAGAAGGTCATCCCGGTGGTGGACAGTGAAGAGGACTTTCCTGTGTTGGACATTTGGGATGACATCCCTGTGATGAATAGTGGGAAAGACGTTTCTTTGGTGGATAGTGGGGAGGATGTCCCTCTCATAGAGTGTGCAGAGTATAACTCTGGGTGGAGGGTGTTGCTGACATCCCTGTTGTTCAAAGGAGGATATCCATGTGGTGCTCAGTGGTGAGGATTTCCCTGTTGTGCACAGGAAAATGTCCCTGTTGTGCAAAGTGGGTAAGATGTCTCAGTGGTGAACGGTGAAAAGGATGTCACTGTGGTGGACAATTTGGAAGATGTCCCTCTGGAGGGCAGTGGGAAGGACGTCCCTTTGGTGGACAATGAGTAATTCTCTATGGTGGACTGTATGAAGGACGTCCTTGTTGTGGTCAGTGGGTAGGATGTCCCTGTGATGGACAGTAGTGAGGATGTCTCTGTGGTGGAAAGTTGAAAGATGTACCTTTGGTGGACAGTAGGAAGAACGTCACTTTGGTGGACAGTGGGAAGGACATCCCTGTGTTAGACAGTGGGTAGGATGTCCCTGTGGAGGGCAGTGGGTAGAACGTCTCTGTCGTGGACAGTGTGAAGGACATCACTGTTGTGGACAGTGGGGAGTATATTTCTGCGGTGGACAGTTGATTTGATGTCCCTGTGGTGGACAGTGGAGAGGACCTACCTGTGGTGGAGATTTGAGAGGACCTCCCTGCGGTAGACATGAGTAGGACGTCCCTGTTGTGGACAGTGGCTAGTACGTTCTTGTGGTGGGCACTGGGGAGGATGTCCCTGTGGTGGACAGTGGAAAGAACATCCCTGTTGTGGAAAGTGGGGAGGACATCCCTGTGGTGGACAGTGGAAAGGACATCACTTTGATGGACAGTAGAGAGGACCTCCCTGTGCTGGACGGTGGGAAAGAGGTCTCTGTGGTGGACAGTGGGAAGGACATTTATGTTGTGTACTTTCAGAAGCCGGGAACCTCGCCTCTTACCCTTACCCTTACCTCTCCCCACCTGCACAATGTCCCCTGCAGCTTCATCTCCCTGGCAACCACAAGGTCCTGCTTGATAGTTATGTCCCCTGCAGCTTCATCTCCCTAGCAACCACAAGGTTCAGCTTGACAGTTACAGATAGACTTATAGACTTAAAGCACAATTGAGTGAGACAGTATCAAAGCCTGTGACCTGCTTTCCTCGGGGTAAGCTTCATTTTCATTCTGTCCCATAAGAATGGGCCATTCACTGTCGAAGGAGGCATCCTTCATAAAGGACCTTAAACAAAGTCTCAGAGAGAGAGGAATTAGGGTTAAGAAAAAAAGATCTTATAAGTTTCTTTGTGTTTATTTATGAACAGTGTCCTTCTTCCATGGTTGATGGTCCTATCATACACCCTAAGAAGTGGCAAAAGTTTGGTCATGAACTAAATAAAAATTAAATGTGAAGGTGACGGTGCAGTTAATCCAACAATTTTCTCATTTTGGGGTATTATTAGGGACATTATTGAGGATGCTGACAGAAACTCAGGTAAAGGCCAGCTCTTGTCGGTCACAGAATACTGCTTATCACAATCACGTCCTGGCTCCGCCAGTTTCTCCTGCCTGACATCTCAGGCTTCTGTTCCTTTTACACTTATTGATATGCCTCATGAGTCTCAGCTTCCCTCCTCGTCTGATTCTCCTCATATTTATCCTGATTTGTCAGCTTTGGATTCCTCAACCCCGGCCTCGCCTGTGCACCCTTGTCATAGTTCTGTTTCCACTGCTCCTTTGCCCACACAGTATGTGCCTTTAGCCACTGGCAACCCTTACATCTCTCATTCTCAAACTTCCTACTGTAATCCTGTTCTTCGGAAACCCCCACCTCTATGCTTGCCTTCCCCAGCATCTTGGAGTTCCTGCCACCCCCACCTACATCTCCTGCACTGCTGCGGCTGATACACAGCACTTGCCCCCTTCCTGCCCAACTTGCATTGTCTCTGCCCTCACCTCTTTAGCCGAAGCCTCAGCGCACCCTGCCCCCGCCCTTCTAGCCACAACAGACACTTCTGAATCAGAGCCTTTGGATTCAGGCACTACAGCCTTTCCCACGTTAACGCCAGTTCCCTTGGTCTCCACATCACTTCCTACGTCTGCTGTTTTGACTTTCCCTACTACCCTGCCTGTTTCTCTCTCTGACATGAAGACCTGCCTTTCTTCTTAGGTTCATGAATTGGCAGAAATCCTTCACCTTCAGGAGCAAATTTCACGGTTCTCAGCCCTTTGTTCCTCCTCCCCTATGGAGGACTCTCAATGTTTGGTTTTCCCTGTCACTCGCTCTCAGGGTATCCCTCCTCAGACACCTGCGGCTCCTGCTTCTAGCTCCTCACAGACACCCCCCACTCCTTCCCCCTTCCTGATCTAGTGCTCTGAGTTCACACAGCCACATGCCTGCCTCTCCTTCTTCCTCCTCATGCCCCATGCCCCCTTCCTCTTCGTGGTCCTCTCATAAACCTTCCCAGCCTTCTTGCCCCCAATTGGGGACAGAGGCCGTCTTCTGGAGATGAGGATGAAACAGAGACAGAAGGTGGAAGCAGGGATGTGGGCAGAGCCATGACAGAAAATGAAAACGTGTGCCCTATGGAGAATCCTACAATCTTTAAAAAACTCCGCTTTAAACAGTTAGAAAAATTAAATTTGGCTGTTAGGAATTATGGGCCCAATGCTCCCTTCACTCTTTCCCTTCTTGAAAGCCTTGGGGCAGGTGGATATTTAACACCCAATGAGTGGTTGACAGTTGCCCAGGCCATATTAACTCGGGGACAATTTTTCTCCTGGCAGGGTGATTGGGCAGATTGTTGCAGGTCTCAGGCACAAGTCAATCTCTCAAGCTCATGCTCACCCTCCAATAAATGGACACTTGATAAACTCCTAGGTTGAGGGAAATATGCCTCTAACCAAATACAGCAAAAATTTTCTTTGGGTCTCTTGGCTCAGTCTTCCTCAGCAGCTATGAGTGCCTGGAGAGCCATTCCCATGAAAGGCTCTGTCCTTTCACCCTTGACCAAGATCATTCAGGACAATCAAGAAGAATTTTCAGAATTTGTTGCCCACCTCCTGGAGCCAACTGAGAGATCCTTGGGACCTGGCCAGGGAGACAATAAACTTCTTCAGCAGCTTGCTTATGAAAATGCTAACTCTGCCTATAGGGCTGCCCTTTGAGGGAAATATAAAAATAAAGATTTGGATGAGATGATTCATATCTGCAAGGATGTAGATCCCTTTGCCCAGAAGGTCTCACAAGCCATCAATCTGGCTGTGGGAGCGGCCACTACAGCTACTAATGGTGGGGCAAATGTATCCACCTGTTTTAGATGTGGTCACCTGGGCCATTTTGCTAAACAGTGCCCTCAGGGTAAACCCATGGCTCAGCCTCCACCTCAATTGAAGGGAGAGCGTTCACTTCCAATGACCCCTTGCCCTCACTGCAGGCTAGGCAAATATTGGACTACTGCCTGCCGTTCCAAAACTGATATTTTGGCCAACCCCTACCTCCCCTTCAGGGAAACGGGATGCGGAGCCAGACCCAGACCCCTTAGCCAGTCTCCTTCCTGCCAGCTTCGGGAAACAGCCAGGCAGGGCCACATCAAACCTTCCATCAACAGCTCCCAAACCAGCCACAGCCCTCTGTAGGGCTACCCCAGGGAGTGCAGGATTGGACCTCTGGCCTCCTCCAATACAATATTAGAAGCTGGAGGAGGTGTTCAGATGATTCCTAATGGTGTCTTTGGGCCTCCCCCACCCCAGACTTATTATCTTATCTTGGGCAGAGCATCTGCCACACTCCAAGGCATTACCATTTTCCCTTCAATTGTTGATAACGATTACTCTGGAGAAATTAGAGTATTGGCCACTAGTTCTAGAGGGCTCCTTCACATTCGCCAGGGACATTGCCTTGCACAGGCCTTTCCCCTTCCAGTAGACACCTCCACACCTTCCTTGGGCCCATACTGTAGTGCTTCCACCCCTGAGTTTTCTGATGTCTATTGGGTCTAAAGACTCTCACAAGAGTGCCCACAATTAAAACTGAAACTTAATGGCAAAAACTTTTAGGGCATACTTGATTCAGGAGCAGACTCCAGAGTTATTTCACAGGTCTCTTGGCTCTCCTCTTGGCCCTGTCAGCCTTCTTTAACTCACCTTCAAGGCATTGGCCAGTCCACCAACACCCTTCAAAGTTCCCAGTTGCTCTCTTGAGAGGATCCTGAGGGTAATACTGGACATGTTAGACCATTCATTGTACCTGGCCTCCCTATAAACTTATGGGGTCGAGATATATTGAGTCAAATGGGAGTTCTTATGTTTAGCCCCTCTGCAGTTGTTACCCACCAGATGCTGGACCAGGGGTTCATCCCTGGACAAGGCTTGGGCAGATGCAACCAAGGAATCCCCACCCCAATTGCTGTTACACCAAAGACCTCACGCTCAGGACTAGGTTATGATTCAAATTTTTCTTAAGGACCATTGCTCCCACTGCACGCAAGACAGATAAGATCACCTGGAAGTCAGATTCCCATGTCTGGGTCAACCAATGGTCCGTCCCTCAACATAAACTTTTAGCGGCCATGCAGTTGGTACAGGAACAATTAGATGCTGGCCACATTGAACCCTCCATCTCCCCTTGGAATACACCCATTTTGTGATACAAAAGAAAGGGGGCAGATGGAGACTGCTCCAGGACCTCAGAGAAATTAATAAGACTATGGTCCCAATGGAAGCCCTCCAGCCTGGCCTCTCCTCCCCTGTGGCAATACCTCAGAGTTACAATAAGATGGTTATTGATTTGAAAGATTGTTTTTTCTGCATCCCCTTACACCCAAGGGATTGTAAACGTTTTGCCTGTAGCCTTCCTGTTGTTAATTGCATTGGTCCATCTCCATGAATTCAGTGGAGGGTCCTGCCTCAAGGCAGGGCCAATAGTCCACCCCCAAAGAAAGTTTGTGGCCCAGGCCATTGACCCTTTTCACCTTAAATACCCAGAGTTATATATTTTCCATTATATGGATGACATTCTTCTCGCTAGCCCTGATGAGACCACCTTGCCCAGGGTGGGCCAGGAGTTGGTAACTGCCCTCCAAGGCCTCGAGCTGCAGATTTCACATGAGAAGGTCCAGCTACAGCCCCCACATTTATTCTTGGGTTTTGAGCTTCACCCCTCTAAGGTTCTCTCTCAAAAAATTGAACTTAGAAAAGATTCCTTACACTTAATGACTTTCAACGTCTCTTGGGAGACATAAATTGGTTGTGCCCCTATCTAAAATTAACAACTGGAGAACTTAAGCCTCTATTTGATATTCTTCAAGAAGATTCTGACCCCTCCTCCTCCCCTGTGCCTTAACCCCTGAGGCCACCTCCGCCCTTAAGCTTGTAGAGAAAGCCATTCAACAACAGACTGTTACCTATTATTCTCCAACCTTTCCCTTATGGCTATTGGTTCTTCCCACCATGTTTGCTTCCATGGGATTGTTGTAACAGACTAAACCTTTGTATTGGCTTCATTTGCCCGCCACCCCTCCTAAAGTGCTACCTGTTCATCCTGACTTGGTGGCACGGATCATAAGGATGGGAAGAGAGACCTCCCTGAAGCTCTTTGGTAGAGACCCTGACCTTGTCAGCATTCCCTATGATGCCGCTCAAGTTCGGGGGCTACTTCAGACCTCAGATGAATGGGCTATTAACTGTATTTCATTTCAGGGAAAGATAGATAACCACTCTACTTCTGACAAACTTATCCAGTTCCTTGTACACCAAGCGGTGGTCTTTCCTAAAGTGACTAAGAACATCCCCATTCCTCAAGCACCACTGATTTTTACAGATGGATCCTCCTCTGGGGTTGCAGCCTTTAATATAGGTGGACAGGTCTCTAAGTTTCAGACCAAATTTTCCTCAGCACAGTTGGTAGAATTGGTTGCTGTTATTCAAGTCTTTAAGACTTTCCCAGATTGTGCCTTTAATCTTTTTACTGACAGTGCATATGTGGCTCAATCAGTGCCTCTGTTAGAGACCGTTCCCTTTACAAGGCCGTCTACCAACGCTTCCCTCCTCTTTTCTGAGCTTCAGGACATAATTTTAGTTAGATCCCATCCATTCTTTGTGGGTCACATACGTGTCCACTCTGGTCTTCCTGGACCCCTAAGCAAGGGAAATGACCTCATTGATACGGCCACCCGAGGTTCTCCATTTACCTTGGTGACCTTGGCCCTGCCTTCTGATCCTGTACAACAGGCACAAAAGGCCCACCAATTACATCATCTAAATGCCCAGCCCCTCCGACAGATGTTCTTTATTACCAGAGAACAGGCACACCAGATAGTGTGTCAGTGCCAGGGATGTCTCACCCTCCTACCTGAGTTACATTTGGGGTGAACCCTCATTGCCTCACCCCAGGAGAGATATGGCAAATGGATGTTACTCATTTTGCCCCTTTTGGTAAGCTTAAATATATACATGTTTCTAATAATACCTTCAGTGGTTTTCTTTGCGCCTCACTACAATCTGGTGAGGCTACCAAAAATGTTATTAGTCATGTGATTTTTTTTTTGCCTTGCCTTTATGCCCATACCTAAGATACTTAAGACTGATAACGGCCCTGGATATGGCAGCGCCTCCTTCAAACAGTTCTGTGCCCAGCTTAATTTTAAACATGTTACTGGTATCCCATATAAACCCCAAGGACAGGGCATTGTAGAAAGGGCACATCAGACCTTAAAGAACATGCTCTTAAAATTACAACATTCAAGGGGCATTTTATACCCCCAAAAGAGGAATCATAAAATCTTGTTAAATCATGCACTATTCATTCTCAATTTTTTGGCCCTTGATGAAAAAGGAAAGTCTGCAGCAGACAGATTCTGCCACCCTACTACAACATACTCCTATGCCAAAGTCATGTGGAAAGATCCATTGACATATAAGTGGAATGGTCCAGATATAGTCCTTATCTGGGGAAAAGGACACATGTGTATAAATGATTCCAAGGAATTAAATGCCAGATGGCTATTAGAAAGACTGGTGAAGTTGGCTAACTCTACCCCAGGGATACCTTCTGAGAATGGTTCTTAACTGTGCTTCCTTTCAGAAAAATGCATCAAGTTGCCTTGCTCCTCCTGCTCCTCCTGCTCACACTTCAGATTTATCCAAATGTGAGTATCAATCCCCAGCATTCCCCATACCAGATTTATAATTTTACTTCGGTCATAATAAACCAAAGAGGAGACATTGTTAATTCCAGCTCTTCACTTGGAACCCAGCCTTCATGGCCCTCTCTGGAGATGGTTTTTGTGCTCTTGCCCTGGGAGCCAGTGCAGACTGGGGAACCCTCTCCAATTATTGGCCTCAAAGTTGGCTGGTTGATGCACCTAACCCCAATTATGATGGCCACCTTATAGGATGTAATTCCTATGATAGGATAGTCTTCTTGGCCAATGATCCATCTAGCCTCTATGTATGCTCTGGGCCCACCCACCGTGGTCGCTCTGAAAATTACAAATGTGGCTATAGCTCTGATTATTATTGTGCATCTTGGGGCTGTGAAACCACAGGATATGCATATTGGAGACTTCACTCCACCTGGAATTATAACACCTTAAGGAGAAAGTTTCTACCTACATATTTAAATGATAAACTAGGAATTAAGACCGCCCAACCATTTAGATCCTGGTGTGAATTCAAATGGCGTGTCCCTCTTCTTATATCCTTTATGGATGTAGGGAGGATTAAAGACTGAACAGGCCAAGGATATGAATGGGGCCTACGTCTAAGAGAGTGCTTGACCTTTACACTTACCTGCTCGGACCCAAGACTCATCTTTAGAATTAAGCTCCTTAAGAGTATCCCTAATAAAAATGTTGCTGCTGTGGGCCCTAATCCTGACATACAGCACCCTCGGCCACCACCCAAGCCTGTCCCCAGGCCTGGAATTACTGCTCCAGCCATTTTGCCTCTTCCCACCTCCCCCCAGCTTACCTCATTTCAGCCAACTATACCTGGGGGCCCTCCTAGCTCTGCGGACCTTATTATTTCTCTGGCAAATGCCTCCCTTGAAGCTATTCATAATACTAGTGAATATCAATATCAAGAATATTAGATTTGTTTTTCCCTACTCCCCCTTTTTATGAGGGAATAGCTGTTTTTTAGCCCTCCCTCTTTTTCTGATAATAGCAATTTGTTATTATGGGCTACTTCACCTGAGGGAGTTCTAACTATTAGTTCCATCTTGGGCATAGGGCCCTCTATGTCCCCCCCCCCAAGATTTGGTCCCTATTTGTAATCAGACATTGATTTTAAATAATACCTTTTTATATACCATAGCATCCAATGGTACCTATTTTGCCTGTGCCACTGGATTGACATTATGTATTTCCAATTCTGATTTTTTAAAGACCAGAGATTATTGTGTAGTTGTTACCATTCTCCCTCATTTTTTATTAACAATTCAGAGTCTTTCCTTATGTTCTGGATCAAGGTCTTTCCCTTAGGATCAAACAAGAGCCTCTGACAGCCCTTATGTTGTCTGTCATATTAGGAATCAGCGCTATTGGTGCAGGTATTGGCATTGCTTCTCTAGTCACCTCCAATAATCATTATGCCCATCTTCAGTCTCTTATTTATAAAAATTTAAATAATTTGAGAGAAGGGATACAAGACCTTAAGGACTCTGTGGCTTCTCTTTCTGAGGTGGTGTTACAGAACAGGAGAGGACTTGACCTTGTCTTCTTTAAGGAAGAAGGTCTCTGCGTAGCCCTCAGAGAAGAATGTTGCTTTTACTCTGATAAGACAGGCCTTGTCCAAAATAGCCTGGACAAAGTCAAAAAGAGTTTAGAGGAAAAAAAAGAGCCAGAGAACAAGAGTCATGGTATCAAAATTGGTTCTCTACTTCACCTTGGCTTACTACCCTATTGCCTAGTTTACTAGGACCCTTTGTTGGTATTTTATTGCTTCTGTCTTTTGGCCCTTGGGCTCTTAACTGTCTCACAAGTTTTGTTAAGAACCAGACTGATGCTGCCATCAAGAAGCCAGTTGAAGTTCATTACCATCAACTGAAGACTGAAGGAAATCCAAAAGTGATTCTGCCAGAGACAGGCGCAGCTGCCAGCCACCCTGCCTTCCCCTATGGCTGGCCCCTAGATTTCCACACCCTCAAGAAATGTTCCTGGCATGCCTGGCTCTCTCTCGTTTCTCTCACTAGGGAGACTGGTCCCTTGATACCCTGACAAAAATTGGCTTTTTTCTAAACTAAGGCCTGCCTTTGATGTGGCCCTCTAATATCAGGGAGTCTTCCATTATGACAATATTACACCCCAAATAACAAATGGCTGATAACCTAGGCATTCACACAGGGATGTGGTCGAGAGAACAGAAGGGAATCTAGAAAGGAGAGAAGACAGAAGAATATTCAGAGTGAGGAGAAAATTGTCAGGCATCCAGAGAGAGGAGAAGACAGAAGGGCATAAGGAGAGAGAAGACAGAAGGGCATCCAGAGAGAGGAGAGGACAGAAGGGCATCCAGAGAGAATAGAGGACAGAAGGGCATCTAGCGAGAGGAGAGAAGAAAAGGCAAAAAGCGAGAGGAGAAGACAAGCAGGGAATGCAGAGAGAGGTGAGAACAGAAGGGCATCCAGAGAGAGGAGAGGAAAAGAGGTAATCCAGAGAGAGGAGAAGACAGTAGGGTATCCAGAAAGAGGAGAGGACACAAGGGCATCCAGAGAGATGAGAGAACAGCAGATCTTCTATAGAGAGGAGATATCAGAAGGGCATACTGAGAGATGAGCCAACAGAAGATTATCCAGTGAGATAAGAGAACAGAAGGGCATCCAGAGAGATGAGACAACAGAAGAGAATCTAGAGAGAAGAGAGAACAGAAGGGCATGTAGAGAGGAGAGAAGACAAAAGGGCATCCATAGAAAGGTGAAAACAGAAGGGCATCCAGAAAGAGGAGAAGACCTAAGGGCATCCAGAGAGAGGACAGAACAGAAGGGCATCCAGAGAGAGGAGTGAATAGAAAGGAATCCTGAGAGAGGAGAGATCAGAAAGGCATCCAGAGAGAAGAAAAGACCGAAGGGCATCCAGAGAGAGGAGAAAACATAAGGTCATCCGGAGAGAGGAGAGAACAGAAGGGAATCCAGAGATAGGACAAAACAGAAGGGTAGCCAAAAAAGGAGAGTACAGATGGGCATCCAGAGAGAGGAGATGCCCGAAGGGCATCTAGAGAGAATAGAAGACATAAGGGCATCCAGAGAAAGGAGAAAACAGAAGGGCATCCAGAGATAGGACACAACAGAAGGGCATCAAGATAGAGGAGAAGACTGAAGGGCTTTCAGACAGAAGAGAGAAAAGGAGGGCATCCAGAGAGATGAGAGTACAGGAGAGAATACATGGAGAGAATAGAACAGAAAGGCAGCCAGAGACACTAGAGGACAGAAGGGCATCCATAGAGAGGAGAGGACAGAAGGGCATCCAGAGAGATGAGAGGACAGAATTTCATCCAGAGAGAGGAGAGATCAGAAGGGCATCCAGAGAGAGGAGAGGACAGAAGGTCATCCAGATAGAGGTTGGATCAGAAGGGCATCCAGAGAGAGGAGAGAACAGAGCGCATCTAGGGAGAGGAAGGATAAGAAGGGCATCCAGAGTGAGGAGAATTTTGAAGGGCATCCAGAGAAAGGAGAAGACTTAAGGGCATCCAGAGAGAGGTGAGCACAGAAAGGCATCCAAAGAGAAGAAAACAGAAGGGCATCCAGAGAGATGGGAAGACAGAAAGGCATCCAGAGAGAGGAGAGGACAGAAAGGCATCCCCGGAGAGGAGAGAACAAAAGGGCATCCAGAGAGAGGAGAATACAGAGGGCATCCAGAGAGAAGACAGAAAAGAATTGCATCTAGAGAGAGGAGAAGACATAAGGGCATCCGAAGAGAGGAGATAACATAAGGGCATCCAGAGAGAGGACAAAACAGAAGGGTATCCAGAGAATGGAGAATAGAGATGGGCATGCAGAGAAAGGAGATACCCGAAGGGCTTCTAGAGAGAGGAGAAGACATAAGGGCAACCAGAGAAAGAGAAAACAGAAGGTCATACAGAGAGAGAAGAGTACTGAAGGGCATCCACAGAGAGGAGAGAATAGAAGAGAATCTAGAGAGAGCAAAGAACAGAACGTCATCCAAAGAGAGGAAAGGACAGAAGGCATCCAGAGAGAGTAGAAGACAGAAAAGCATCCAGAGAGAGGAGAGGACAGAGGGGCCTCCAGAGTGATGAGAGAAGAGAAGATCATTTAGAGAAAGAAGAGAACAGAAGGGCATCCAGAGAGATGATGGAACAGAAGAGAGAGGAGAGAACAGAAGGGGATCCAGAGAGAGGAGAAGCCAGAAGGGCATCCAGAGAAAGGAGAGGACACAAGGGCATCCAGGGTGATGAGAGAACAGAAGCGCATCAATAGAGAGAATAGAACAGAAGGGGATCCAGAGAAATGAGAGGAAATGAGGGAATCTATAGAGAGGAGAGGACAGAAGGGCATCCAGAGAGAGGAAAGAAGAGAAGGCCCTCCAGAGAGAGGAGAAAAAAGAAGGGCATCCAGAGATCGGAGAGAAAAAAAGGGCATTCAGAGAAATGAGAAGACCGAAGGGCATCCAGAGAGAAGAGAGGACAGAAGGGCCTCCAAAATGTGGAGAGAACAGAAGGGCATCCAGAGAGAGGAGAGGGCAGAAGGGAATCCAGAGAAAGAGAATACAGAAGGGCATATTTAAAGATGAGAGGACACAAGGCATCCAGAGAGATAAGAGAACAGAAGAGCATCCAGAGAAAGGAGAAGACAGAAGGGCAAACATAGAGAAGACAACTGAAGTGTATCGGGAGAGAGGAGAAGACAGAAGGGCATCCAGAGAGAATAGAGAATAGAATGGTATTCTTACAGCGGAGAAGACAGAAGAACATTGTGAGAGAGGAGAGACCATAAGGGCATCCAAAGGGAATAGAGGAAAAAAGGGCATGTAGAGAAAGGAGAGAACAGAAGGGCATACGGAGAGAGGAGAAGAAGAAGTGTATCAAGAGAGGAGAGGACAAAAGTGCATCCGGAAAGAGAAGAGAACAGAAGGGCATCCAGAGAGAGGAGAGAACAGAAGGGCATGCCGAAAGAGAAGAGGACAGAAGGGCATCCAGAGGGAGGAGAGATCAGAAGGGCATCCAGAGAGAGGGGAGAACAGAAGGATATCCAGGGGAGGAGAGAAGAGAAGGGCATCCAGAGAGAATAGAAGACAGAAGGGCTTCCAGAGAGAGGAGAGAACAGAAGGTCATCTGCAAAGAGAAGAGAGAAGACATCCAGATGGAGAAGAGGACAGACATGCATTCTGAAAGAGGAGAGAACAGAAGGGCATATGGAGAAAGGAGAAGAAGAAGGGCATCAAGAGAGGAGAGGACAAAAGTGCATTCGGAAAGAGAAGAGAACAGAAGGGCATCCAGAGAGAGGAGAGAACAGAAGGGATTCCAGAGAGAGGAGAGGTCAGAAGGGCATCCAGAGGGAGGAAAGAAGAGAAGGGCATCCAGAAAGAGGATAATACAGAAGGGAACCGAGAGAGAGGAGGGGACCGAAGAGCATCCAGAGAGAGGTGAGGACAGAAGACCATTCAGAGATAGGAGAGAACAGAAGGGCATCTCGAGAGAGGAGTAGATAGAAGGGAATAAAGAGAGAGGAGAGAACAGAAGGGCATTCGGAGAGAGAAGAAGAAGAGCATCCAGAGAAGAGAGGACAAAAGTGCATCCAGAAAGAGAAGAGAACAGAACAGAAGGGCATCCAGAGATTGGAGAGAACAGAAGGGTATCCTGAGAGAGGAGAGGACAAAAGGGCATCCAGAGAGAGGAGAGAACAGAAAAACATCCAGAGAAAGGAGAAGACAGAAGGGCATACAGAGAGAGGAGAGGATAGAAGGACATCCAGAGAGAAGAGCGAACAGAAGCAAATCCAGAGAAATGAGATAACAGGAAAGAATACAGAAAGAGGAGAGAACAGAAGAACATCTGGAGAGAGCAGAAGACTGAAGGACATCCAGAGAGAGGAGGACTGAAGGGCATAAGGAGAGAGGAGAAGAGAGAAGGGCATCCAGAGAGAGGTGAGGACAGAATGTCATCCAGTGAGAGGAGAGAACAGAAGGTCATCTAGAGAGAGGAGAAGACAGAAGGGTATCCAGAGTGTGTACAAAATTGTCGATCATCCAGAGAGAGGAGAAGACAGAAGGGCATTGGGAGAGATGAGAGAACAAAAGGACATAGGGAGAGTAGAAGACAGAAGGGCATCTAGAGAGAGGAGAGGACAGAAGGGCATCCAGGGAGAGGAGAGCACAGAAGGGCATCCAGAGAAAGGAGAGGACAGAAGGCATCTAGAGAGTGGAGAGGACAGAAGGGATCCAGAGAGAGGAGAGAACAGAAGGGCAACAAGAAAGAGGATAGAAGAGAAGGGCATCCAGGGAGAGGAGAGGTCAGAAGGGCATACAGAGTGAGGAGAGCACAGAAGGGCATCCAGAGAGATGAGAAGACAGAAACGCATCCACAGAGAGGAGAGAACAGAAGGGCATCCAGAGAGCGGAGAAGACAGAAGGGCATCCAGAGAGATTAGAGAATAGAATGGTATCCTGACAGTGGAGAAGACAGAAGAACATCGCGAGAGAGGAGAGACCATAAGGGCATCCAGAGAGAATAGAGGACAGAAGGGCATGTAGAGAGAGGAGAGAACAAAAGGGCATTCATAGAGAGGAGAGAAGAGAGGGGCATTCAGAGAGAGAATAATACAGAAGGGCATGCCGAGACACAAGAGGACAGAAGGTTATCCAGAGAGAGAAGAGGACAGAAGGGAATCCAGAGGGAGGAGAGAAAAGAAGGGCATCTAAAGAAAGTAGAGAACAGAAGGGTATCCAGAGATAATAGAGAACAGAAGGGTATCCAGTGAGTGGAGAGGACAACAGGGCATCCTGAGAGAGGAGAGATCAGAAGGGCATCCAGTGAGATGAGAGAACGGAAGAGAATCCAGAAAATAGAGAATACAGAAGGGCATCCAGAGAAAGCAGAAACTGAAGGACATCCAGAGAGTGAAGAGGACAGAAGAACATCTGTAGAGGGGAAAAGACAGAAGGGTTTCCAGAGAGAGGAGAGGACAGAAGGGCATCCAGTGAGAGGAGAGAACAGTAGGGTATCCAGAGAGAGGAAAATACAGAAGAAAATCTAAAGTGAGGAGAGAAGTGTATGGCATCCAGAGATAGGAGAAGACAGAAGGTCATCCAGAGAGAGGAGAGGACAGAAGGGCATCCAGGGAGAAGAGAGTACAGAAGGGCATAAGGAGATAGGAGAAGATAGAAGGGAAGCTGAAGAGACGAGAGAACAGAAGGGCATAGGGAGAGAGGAGAAGACAGAAGGGAATCCAGAAAGAGGAGAGGACAGAATGGCATCCAGAGAGAGGAGAACAGAAAAAGCAATTCCAGAGAGAAGCGAGATCAGACAGGCATCCAGAGGGAGGAGAAGACAGAAGGGCATCCAGAGAGAGGAGAGGGAAGAAGGGAATCCCAAGAGAGTAGAGAACAAATGACATCCAAAATAGAAGACTGAAGGGCATCCATATAGAGGAATGGAATAAAGGGCATTCAGAGAGAGGAAAAGACAGAAAGGCATCTGGATAGAGGAGAGAACAGAAGGGCATCCAGAAAGAGGAGAAGACAGAATGGAATCCAGAGAGAGGAGAGAATAGAAGGGCATCCAGAGACAGGAGAGAGCAGAAGGGCATCAGGAGAGAGGAGAAGAGAGAAGGGCATCCGGAGAGAGGAAAGAAAAGAAGGGCATCCTGAAAAAGGAGAGCAGAAGGGCATCCAGAGAGAGGATAGAACAGAAGGGCATCCGGAGAAAGGAGAAGACAGAAGGTCATCCGGAGTGAGGAGAGAACAGTAGGGCATCCAGGGAGATGAGAGAACAGTAGGGCATCAAGAGAGAGGAGTGACAGAAGGGCATCCATAGAGAACAGAAGACAGAAGGGATCTAGAGAGAGGAGAGAACAGAAAGCAATCCAGAGAGAGGAAAAGACTTAAGGGCATCCATGGAGAGGAGAGGACAGAAGGGCATCCAGAGAGAGAAGAGAACAGAATGGCATCCAGAGAGAGGAGAAGACAGAAACACCTCCACAGAGAGGGGAGAACAAAAGGGCATCCAGAGAGCAGAGAAGACAGAAGGTAATCCAGGGAGAATAGAGAATAGAACAGTATCCATAGAGTGGAGAAGACAGGAGAACATCCAGAGAGAGTAGACAACATAAGGGCATCCAGAGAGAATAGAGAATAGAAGGGCATGTAGAGAGAGAGCAGAGAACAGAAGGGTATCCAGAAAGAAGAGAAGACAGAAGGGGATTAGGAGTTAGGATCAGACAGAAGGGCATCCAGAGAGAGAGAGAGGACAGAATGGCCTCCAGAGAGAAGAGAGAAAAGAAGGGCATCCAGAGAGAGGAGAGGGCAGAAGGGCATCCACAGAAAAGAGTAAAGAAGGCCATACAGAGAGGGAATAAGACAGAAGGGCATCTAGATAGAGGAGAGAACAGAAGGTCATCTAGAGTGCGGAGAGAACAGAAGGCAATCCAGAGAGGGGAAAAGACAGGAGGGCTTCCAGAGAGAGGGGAGAACAGTAGGGCATCCAGAAAGAGGAGAAGAGAGAAAGAATCTAGATGGAGAAGAGGACAGACGGGCATCCTGAGAGAGGAGACGACAGAAGTGCATCGGGGGAGAGAAGAGAACAGAAGGTCAACCAGAGAGAGGAGAAGACAGAAGGGAATCCAGAGAGAGGAGAGAACATTAGGGCATCTATAGAGAGAAGAGGACATAAGGGCATCCAGAGAGGGGAGAGAACAAAAGGGCATCCAGAGAGAGGATAGAAAAGAAGGGTATACAGAGAGAGGAGAGGACAAAAGGGCATCCAGAGAGAGGAGAGAACGGAAGGGCAACAAGAGAGAGGAGAAGACAGAAGCACATCCAGAGAGATTAGAGGACAGGAGAGAATCCAGAAAGAGGAGAGAAGAGAAGCCCATCCAGAGAGAGCAGAAGAGTGAAGGCCATCCAAAGAGAGAAGAGAATTGAAGGGAATTTGGAGAGAGGAGAACACAGAAGGGAATCTAGAGAAAGGAGAAGACAGAAGGGTATCCAGAGTGGGGAGAAAATTGAAGACAATCAAAAGACAGGATAATACAGAAGGGCAGAAGAAGAGACGAGAGAACTGAAGGGCATAGGGAGAGAGGAGAAGACAGAAGGGCATCCAGAGATAGTAGAGGACAAAAAGGCATCCAGAGAGAGGAGAGCACAGAAGGCCATCCAGAGAAATGAATGAACAGAGAGGCATCCAGAGAGAATATAGGACAGAAGGGCATCTAGAGAGACGAGAAAAGAGAAGGGCATCCAGCAAAAGAATAAGACAAAAAGGGAATACAGAGAGAGGAGAGAACAGAAGGGCATCCAGAGAGAGGAGAGGACTAAAGGGCATCCAGAGAGGGGAAAAGACAGAAGGGCTTCCAGAGAGAGGAGAGAACAGAAGGGCATCCGGAAAAAGGAGAAGAGAGAAGGCATCTAGATGGAGAAGAGGAGAGACAGGCATCCTGAGAAAGGAGAGGACAGAAGGGCATTCAGGGTGAGAAGAGAACAGAAGGGCATCCAGAGAGAGGAGAGGACAGAAGGGCATCTAGAGTGAGCAGAGAACAGAAATGCATCCAGAAAAAGGAAAAGAGAGAAGGGCATTGGGTGATAGGAGAAGACAGAAGGGCATCCAGAGAGAGGAGAAGACAGAATGGCCACCAGAGAAAAGAGAGAGCAGAAGGGCATGCAGAGAGAGGAGAGGACAGAAGGACATCCACAAAAAAGAGTATAGAATGCCATACAAAGAAAGAAGAGAGAAGGGCATCTAGGTAGACGAGAGAACAGAAGGGCATCTAGAGAGAGCAGAGAACAGAAGGGCATCCAGAGAGAGGAGAGGACAGAAGGGCATCCACATAAAAGAGTACAGAAGGCCATACAGAGAGAGGAGAAGACAGAAGGGCATCTAGATAAAGGAGAGAACCGATGGGCATCTAGAAAGCAGAGAGAACATAAGGGCATCCAGAATGAGGAGAGGACAGTAGGGCATCAAGAAAGAGGGCAGAACAGAAGGGCATCCATAGATAAGAGAAGACAGTAGGGAATCCAGATATAGGAGAGAACAGAAGGGCATTCAAAGAGAGGAGAGAGCAGAAGGGCATCCATAGAGAGGAGAAGACAGAAGGGCATCCAGAGAGAGGAGAAGACAGAAGGGCATGCTGAAAAAGGAGAGGATAGACGGACATCCCGAGAGAGGAGAGGACAGAATGGCATTCAGTGAGAGGAGAGAACTGAAGAGCATCTAGAGAGAGGAGAAGACAGAAGGGTATCCAGAGTGAGAAGAAAATTGTCGGGCATAGAGAGAGAGGAGAAGATAGAAGGGCATCGGGAGAGACGAGAGAAGAGAAGGGCATAGGGAGAGAGGAGAAGACAGAAGGGCATCCAGAGAGAGGAGAGGATAGAAGGACATCCAGAGAGAGGAGAGCACAGAAGGGCATTCAGAGAGACAAGAGAACAGAGAGGAATCCAGAGAGAATAGAGGACAGAAGGAAATCTAGAGAGAGGAGAGAACAGAATGGCATCCAGTGAGAGGAGAGAGCAGAAGGGCATCCTGAGACAGGAGAAGACAGTAGGGCATGTGGAGAGAAGAGAGAATAGAAGGGCATTGAGAAAGAGGAGAAGACAGAAGGGCATCCAGAGAGAGGAGAGAACAGAAGAGCATCCAGAGAGAGGAGAGACGAGAAGGACATCCAGAGAGAGGAGAAGACAGAAGGGCATCTGGAGAGAGGAGAGAACAGAACAGCATCCAGAGAGAGGAGAGACTAGAAGGACATCCAGAGAGAGGAGAAGACAGAAGGGAAGCCGGAGAGATGAGAAAACAGAATGGTATAGTGAGAGAGAAGAAGACAGAAGGGCATTCAGAGAGAGGAGAGAACAGAAGTACATCCAGAGAGAGGAGAAGACAGAAGGGATGCTGGAGAGACGAGAAAACAAAAGAAGAAGAATAGGGAGAGAGAAGAAGACAGAAGGCTATCCAGAGAGAGGAAAGAAGGGCATCCAGAGATAAGAGAGAGCAGAAGGGCATCCAGAGAGAGGAGAAGACAGAAGGGCATCCAAAGAGAGGAGAGAACAGAAGGGCATCCAGAAAGAGGAGATAACAGAAGGGCATCAAGAGAGAGGAGAAGACAGAAGGGAATTCAGAGAGAGGAGAGAACAGAAGGGTATCCAGAGAGTAAAAAGAGCAGAATGGCATCCAGAGAGAGGAGCAAACAGAAGGGCATCCAGAGAGAGGAGAAAACAGAAGGGCATCAAGAGAGAGGAGAGGACAGAAGGACATTCCGAGAGAAGAGAGAACACAAGCGCATCCAGAGAGATGAGAGAACAGGAGAGAACCCAGAAAGAGGAGAGAACAGAAGCCCATCCAGAGAGAGCAGAAGAGTGAAGGACATCCAGAGACAGAAGTGGACTAAAGGCATCCGGATAGAAGAGAATACAGAAGGGCATCTAGAGAGAGTAGAAGACAGAAGCGAATCCAGAGAGAGGAGAGAACAGAAGGGCATTCAGAGAGTGGAGAGAACAGAAGGGCATCGGGAGAGAGGAGAAGACCGAAGGTCATCCAGAGAGAGGATATGACAGAAGGGCATCCAGAGAGAGGAGAAGAAAATAGGGAATCCAGAGAGATGAGAGAACATAAGAGCATCCAGGGAGAGGAGAAGACAGAAGGGCATCGAGAGAGAGAGGAGTGGGAAGAAAGGCATCCAGATAGAGGAGACAGCAGAATGGCATCCAGAGAGAGGAGAAGATAGAAGGGCATCTGAAGAGAGGAGAGAACAGAAGAGAATCCAGAAAGAGGAGAGAACAAAAGGGCATCCAGAGAGAGGAGAAGACAGAAGGGAATGCAGAGAGAGGAAAGAACAGAAGGGCATCTAGGCAGAGGAGAGAGCATAAGGGCATCCAGAGAGAGGAGAAGACAGTATGGCATCCGGAGCAAGGAGAGAACAAAAGGGCATCCAGAGAGAGGAGAGAGCAGAAGGACATCCAGAGACAGGAGAAGACAGAAGCGCACCCGGATAGAGTAGAGAACAGAAGGGCATCCAGAGAAAGGAAAAGATAGAAGGGAAGCCGGAGAGATGAGAGAACAGTAGGCCATATGTAGAAAGGAGAAGACAGAAGGGTATTCAGAGTGAGGAGAAAATTGTTGGGCATCCAGAGAGAAGAGAAAACCGAAGGGCATAGGGAGAAAGAAGACAGAATGTCATCCAGAGAGAGAAGAGTACAGAAGGGCATCCAGAGAGAGAAGAAAACAGAAGGGCTTCCATAGAGAGGAGAGCACAGAAGTTCATCTGGAAAGAGGAGAAGAGAGAAGGCATCTAGATGGAGAAGAGGACAGACGGGCATCCTGATAGAGGAGAGGACAGAGGGCATCCAGGAGAGAAGAGAACAGAAGGGCATCCAGAGAGAGTAGAGGACAGAAGCGCATCCAGAGAAAGCAAAGAAAAGAAGGGCATCCAGAAAGAGGAGAAGACAGAAGTGCATCGGGAGATAAAAGAAGACAGAAGGGCATCCAGAGAGAGGAGAAAACAGAAGGGCATCCAGAGAAAAGAAAGAGCAGAAGGGCATCCAGAGAGAGGAGAAAACAGAAGGGCATCCAGAAAGAAGAGAAATCAGAAGGGCGTCCAGAGAGAGGAGAGAACAGAAGGGCATCAGAAAATAGGAGAAGAGAGAAGGCATCCAGATGGAGAAGAGGAGCGACGGGCATCCTGAGAGAGGAGAGGACAGAAGGGCATTGACAGAGAGAAGTGAACAGAAGGGCATCCAAGAGAGAAGAGAGGACAGAAGGGCATCTAGAGAATGGAGAGAACAGAAGGGCATGCAGGAAGAGGAGAAGACAGAGGGCATAGGAAGATAGGAGAAGACAGATGGGCATCCAGAGAGAGGAGAAGACAGAAGGGCATCCAGACAGACGAGAGAACAGAGAGGAATCCAGAGAGAATAGAGGGCAGAAGGGCATCTAGAAAGAGGATAGAAGATAAGGGCATCCATCGAGAGAAGAAGACAAAAAGGGAATCCAGAGAGAGGAGAGAACAGAAGGGCATCCAGAGAGAGATGAGGACAGAAGAACATCCAGAGAGAGGTGAAGAAAGAAGGGCATCCAGTTAGAGGAGAAGACAGAAGGGCATCCAGAGAGAGGAGAGAACAGAAAGCCATCCAGAGAGAGGAGAAGACAGAAAGGCATCCATGGAGAGGAGATGTCAGAAGGGCATCCAGAGAGAGGAGAGAAGAGAAGGGCAATGAGAGAGGAGAAGACAGAAACACATCAACAGAGAGGGGAGAACAGAAGGGCATCCAGAGAGCAGAGAAGACAGAAGGGCATCCAGAGAGAGGATAGGACAGAAGGGCATCCAGAGAGAGGAGAGCACACAAGGGCATCCAGAGGGATGAGAGAAAAGAGAGGCATGCAGAGAGAATAGAGGACAGAAGAAGGGCTTCTAGAGAGAGGAGCGAAGAGAAGGGCATCCAGGTAGAGGAGAAGACAAAATGTGAATCCAGAGAGAGGAGAGAACAGAAGGGCATCCAGAGAGAGGAGAGAACAGAAGGGCCACCAGAGAGATGAGAAGGCAGACGGCATCTAGAGAGAGGAGAAGAAAGTAGTGCATCCACAGAAAAGAGTACAGAAGGCCATACAGAGAGAGGAGAATACAGAAGGGCATCTAGATAGATGAGAGAACAGAAGGGCATCCAGAGAGAAAAGAAGACAGAAGGGAATTTAGAGTGAGGAGAGAATTGTAGGGCATCCTGAGAGAGGAGAAGACAGAAGGGGATTTTAAGAGAGGAGAGAAGAGAAGGGCAACGGGAGAGAGGAGAAGACAGAAGGGCATCCAGAAAAGGAGATGACAGAAGGGCAGTCAGAGAGAGGAGAAATTAAAAAGCCAATAAAGAGAGTGGAGAGAACAGAAGGGCATCCAGAGAAAGGAGAAGACAGAAGGGCATCCAGAGAGAAGAGAGGACAGAAGGGCATCCAGAGAGAGAAGACAGAAGGGAATCCATAGAGAGGAAAGAACAGAAGGGTATCCAGAGAGAGAAGAAAACAGAAGGGCTTCCATAATGAGGAGAGCACAGAAGTGCATCCGGAAAGAGGAGAAGATAGAAGGCATCCAGATGGAGAAGAGGGCAGACGGGTATCCTGAGAGAGGAGAGGACAGAAGGGCATCCAGGAGAGAAGAGAACAAAAGGGCATCCTGAGAGAGGAGAGGACAGAAGGGCATCTAGAGAGAGCAGAGAACAGAAGGGCATCCAGGAAGAGAAGAAGACAGAACTGCATCGGGAGATAAAAGAATACAGAAGGGCATCCAGAGAAAGGAGATTACAGAATGGCTTCCAGAAAGAAGAGAAGGCAGAGGGCATCTAGAGAGAGTAGAAGAAAGTATCACATCCACAGAAGAGTATAGAAGGACATACAGAGAGAGGAGAAAACAGAAGGGCATCTAGACAGATGAGAGAACAGAAGGGCATCCAGAGAGAGGAGAGGACAGAAGGGCATTTAGAGAGAGGAGAGTACTGAAGGTCATCCAGAGAGATGAGAGAACAGAGAGGCATCCAGAGAGAATAGAGGGCAGAAGGGCATCTAGAGAGAGGAGAGAAGAGAAGGGCATCCAGAGAAAGCAGAGAGCAGAAGGGCATCCAGATAGAGGAGAAGACAGTAGGGCATCCGGAGAGAGGAGAGAACAAAAGGACATCCAGAGAGAAAAGAGCAGAAGGGCATCCAGAGAGAGGAGAAGACAGAAGGGCATCGAGATAGAGGAGAGAACAGAAGGGCATCCAGAGAAAGGAGGAGACAGAAGGGAAGCCGGAGAGACGAGTGAACAGAAGGTCATAGGTAGAGAGGAGAAGTCAGAAGGGTATTCAGAGTGAGGAGAAAATTGTCGGGCTTCCAGAGAGAGGAGAAAACCGAAGGGCATCAGGAGAGACGAGAGAAAAGAAGGGCATAGGGAGAAAGAAGAAGACAGAAGAGCATCCAGGAAGAGGAGAAGACAGAAGGCCATCCAGAGAGAGGAGAGCACAGAAGGGCATCCAGAGAGAGGAGAGGAAAGAAGGGCATCCAGAGAGAGGAGTGGACAGAAGTGCATCCAGAGAGAGGAGAGGACAGAAGGGCATCCAGAGAGAGGAGTTTGAAGAAGGGCATCCAGAGAGAGGAGAGGACAGAAGGGATCCAGTGAGAGGAGAGAACAGAAAGCCATCCAGAGAGAAGAGAAGACAGAAAGGCATCCATGGAGAGGAGAGGTCAGAAACACATCTAGAGGGAGGGGAGAACTGAAGGCATCCAGAGTGCATAGAAGACAGAAGTGCATCCAGGGTGAGTAGAGAATAGAACGGTATCCAGAGAGCAGATAAGACAGAAGAACATCTAGAGAAAGGAGAGAACATATGGGTATCCAGAGAGGATAGAGAACAGAAAGGCATGTAGAGAGTGTAGAGAACAGAAGGGTATCCAGAAATAGGAGGAGACAGGAGGGCATTGGGAGATAGGAGAAGACAGAAGGGCTTCCAGAGAGAGGAGTTGACAGAATGGCCTCCAGAGAGAAGAGAGAAAAGAAGGGCAACCAGAGAGAGAAGAGGTCAGAAGGGCATTCTGAGAAAAGAGTAAAGAAGGCCATACAGAGAGAGGAGAAGACAGAAGCGCATCTAGATAGAGAAGAGAACAGAAGGGCATCTAGAGAGAGGAGAGAACAGAAGGGCATCCAGAAAGAGGAGAAGACAGAAGGGAGTCCAGAGAGAAGAGAGAATGAAGGGCATACAGAGAGATGAGAGAACAGAGAGGTATCCAGAGAGAATAGAGGACAGAAGTGCATTCCAGAAGGAAGAGAAAACAGAAGGGCATCCAGAAAGAGAAGAGGGAAGAAGGGAATCCTGAGAGAGGAAAGAACAGAAGAGAATCCAGAAAAAGGAGAGAACAGAAGGCCATCCAGTGAGAGCAGAAGACTGAGGACATCCAGAGTTAAAAGGGGACCGAAGGGCATCCGGAGAGAGGAGAAGACAGAAGGGCATCCAGAGAGAGCAGAGGACTGAATGGCATCCAATGAAAGGAGAGAACAGAGGGGTGTCTATAGATAGGAGTATACAGAAGGGCATCTGAAGAGAGGAGTGAACAGTAGAGTATCCAGAGAGATAAGAAGACAGAAGGGCATACAGAGAGAGTAGAGGACAGACGGGGATCCAGAAATAGGAGATGACAGAAGGGCATCGGGAGATAGGAGAAGACAAAGGGCATCCAGAATGAGGAGAGTACAGAATGGACTCCAGAGAGAAGAGAAGGCAGAGGGCATCTAGAGAGAGGAGAAGAAAGTAGCGCATCCACAGAAAAGAGTACAGAAGGCCATACAGAGAGAGGAGAAAACAGAAGGACATCCAGAGAGAGTAGAGCAAAGAACGGAATCCTTAGGGAGGAGAGAACAAAGGGCATCCGGAGAGAGGAGAAGACAGAAGTGCATCCATAGAGAGGAGAGAACAGAAAGCCATCCAGAGAGAGGAGAAGACAGAAGTTCATCGATGGAGAGGAGAGGTCAGAAGTACAGTAAGAGAGAAGAGAAAAGAGAAGGTCATTGAGAGAGGAGAAGACACAAACACATCCACAGAGAGGGGAGAACAGAAGGGCATCCAGAAAGCAGAGAAGACAGAAGGGCTTCCAGAGAGAGGAGAGAACAGAAGGGCATCCAGAGAGCAGAGAAGACAGAAGGGCATCCAGAGAGAGGACAAGATAGAACGGCATCCACAGAGAGGAGAGCACAGAAGGGCATCCAGAGAGACAAGAGAACAGAGAGGAATCCAGAGAGAATAGAGGACAGAAGGGCATCTAGGGAGAGGATAGAAGAGAAGGGCATCCAGTGAGAGGAGAAGACAAAAAGGGAGTACAGAGAGAGGAGAGAACAGAAGGAAATCCAGAGAGAGGTGAGTAAAGAAGGGCATCCAAACATAGGAGAGTGAAGTAGAGAACAGAGAGGTATCCAGAAATAGGAGAAGACAGAAGGGCATCAGGAGACAGGAGAAGACAGAAGGGCATCTAGATAGTGGAGAGAACAGAAGGGCATCTAGAGAGAGGAGAGATCAGAAGGGCATCCAGAGAAGGAGAAGACAAAGCGACTCCTGAGAGAGAAGAGAACAAAAGGGCATTTGGAGAGAGGAGAAGACAGAAGGGCATCATGATAGAGGAGAGAATAGAACAGCATCCAGAGAGAGGAGAAGACAGAAGGGAATCCAGAGAGTGGTGAGGAAAGAAGGGCATCCAAAGAGAGGAGAGTGAAGAAGGGCATCCAGAGAGAGGAGAGGACAGAAAGGATACAGAGAGAGGAGAGAACAGAAAGCCATCCAGAGAGAGGAGAAAACAGAAGGGCATCTATGGAGAGGAGATGTCAGAAGGGCATCCAGAGAGAGGAGAAAAGAGAAGGGCATTGAAAAGGAGAAGACAGAAACACATCCACAGAGGGGAGAACAGAAGGGCATCCAGAGAGCAGAGAAGACAGAAGGGCATCCAGAGAGAGGAGAGGAAGAAAGGGCATTCAGAGTGAGAAGAGCACAGAAGGGCATCCATGAGATGAGAGAACAGAGAGGCATCCAGAGAGAATAGAGGACAGAAGGGCATCTAGAGAGAGGAGAGAAGAGAAGGGCATCCAGTGAGAGGAGAAGACAAAAAGGGAGTACAAACAGAGGAGAGAACAGAAGGGCATCCAGATAGAGGTGAGTAAAGAAGGGCATCCAAAGAGAGGAGAGTGAAGAAGGGCATCCAGAGGGAGAAAAGGACAGAAGAGATCAAGAGAGAGGAGAGAACAGAAAGCCATCCAGAAAGAGGAGAAGATAGATGGGCATCCATGGAGAGGAGAGGTCAGAATGGCATCCAGATAGTGGAGAGAAGAGAAGGGCAATGAGAGAGGAGAAGACAGAAACACATCCACAGAGGGGGAAGAACAGAAGGGCATCCAGAGAGCAAAGAAGACAGAAGGTCATCCAGAGAGAGGAGAGGACAGAAGAGCATCCGGAGAGAGGAGAGCACAGAAGGGTTTCCAGAGAGATGTGAGAACAGAGAGGCATCCAGAGAGAATAGAGGACAGAAGGGAACCTAGAGAGAGGAGAGAAGAGAAGGGCATCCAGCAAGAGGAGAATACAAGAAGGGAATCCAGAGAGAAGAGAGAACAGAAGGGCATCAAGAGAGAGGAGGGGACAGAAGGGCATCCAGTGAGAAGAGAAGACAAGAAGGGAATGCAGAGAGAGGAGAGAACAGAAGGGCATCAAGAGAGAGGAAGGGACAGAAGGGCATCCAGCGAGAAGAGAAGACAAGAAGGGAATCCAGGGAGAGGAGAGAACAGAAGGGCATCAAGAGAGAGGAGGGGACAGAAGGGCATCCAGAGAGAGAAGAGAAGAGAAGGGCATCCAGAGAGAGGAGTGTGAAGAATAGCATCCAGAGAGAGGAGAGGACAAAAGGGATCCAGAGA